>NW_016807417.1:1674328-1682010 GCF_001698545.2 Rhinopithecus bieti | reverse complement strand
TTTTTTTTTTTTTTTTTTTTTTTGAGGGGGTCGGGGCGGGGGGGACAGGTTTCTGAGTGAGGTGATTAAAATGTATCAAGCTGCAGAAACTCTCGGCACAACAAATCTTTTTTCCCGAAAAATTCCCCACACATTTGCTTTTGAGAGGTAACACACAGGATTAAGCAGTCTCTAGCTTTCTGCCTTAATATTTGCCTCGGCTTTTGGGTGATGAGTGGACAGGGCTATGTACAGTTGCTGCTTCTTGAACTCTTCCCTCTGTCTGTCCCCCATCTGTCTGTCTTTGGTTAGTAAGACGGTTTTGCCTTATCTTTTTGAATATTTGAATAACCAGATTAAATTTTAAAGAACTCTACACACTAAGGATTTAAGCACAGTCCCTACCCTGTGAATTTATAAGATAATGAAAAGGCACCTTCCAAACAAAGAAAAGATGGAAAGATATTCTTCCTGAGAAAAGTATGTAACAATAGGGAAAAGCCAGTCGTCTCTTTTCTAATCCTTTGCCTTTGACATCTGTCATTTGGGGGAGAGGGTTATGTGGGTGTTGGGTGGTGTTACAGTAGTAGTTGAAAAGTTCTCTTCATCCTGTGGTACTGATTCTCTACCCTTTGTCAATAACTTCCTATCTTACATATTACTTTCAGATTTTTTTTTATTTTTAGCTTAACACCAGTGAATTATATTTGCTAAAAAATATAATTCTTTCTACAACAGCAGAAAGTACATATGAAAAACTAAAGAAAAAAGAATTATATTTGCTAATATTTTACATGTTTGAATTAAAGTTTAAAAAACACAATAGCAACAGCAGTAATGTTTAAAACATGTGAATTTATTTAGTGTTTCACAATTTTCAAAGCATGTGTACATATATTATTTAATTTGATCTTCATAATAACCACGCAGATAGGTAGAACAGGCACTGTTTTCATTTTACACATGAGAAAATTAAATACTTTAATGGGTTCCCCCAGAAATGTAAGACAAAGATTCAAATGCAAATCTCATTGTTCCTCGACTTACAATGGGGTTACATCTGGATAAACTCATCTTAAGCTGAAAATATTATAAGTCAGAAATGCATTTCATACCCCCAATAAACCCATCAAAATGTTGTAAAATCTTAAGTCAAACCACTGTAAGTCAGTGACTGTTTGTACTTTAATTGAGCTGATCCCCAGAAACTTTGATAGGGAGTATGGAATGAGACAGACAAGAAGAAAGCCAATAGAAGGTATGTTTTCAAGGTGGTTTCCAATTTGACATTTCAGTCGTGCTAGGGAGCTATGAAAGCTGGTACTGAATGCAGCCCAGTGTTAGCTCAATTAAGGGGTAAAGAAGCTGGAATATTTATCTGCCAACTCTCCACCTATCTTTGGTTGAAGTCCACCTCCAGAGGTAACAACTGTAGGGTACTCTGGTTTGCATTTTTTGGTAAACTGAGCGTATTCCCAGATCCAGAAAAAAGTCCTCACTCCCAGAGTTACAGATGTTCAGAGTAAGCAGCTTTCAAGGTGCAGAGCTGAATGACGGGTGGGGCAGAATGGTCTCGGTTAGCCAAACTCAACAAGGTTAAGCAATTTAGCCAACCAGAGTCACACAGCTAATATTGGCAAGGCCTTGAAGGGACTTAGGCCTTTGGCTGGTTGGGTAGATTCCTTGATAGAGTGAAACAGATGTCATTTCTTGTTCTCAAAGTGTAGGCTAGGAAAAAGAGTAGAGAAGAGAGAATATATTAAGCATGAAAAAATATTGCTTCTAAAGGTCTTACAATAATTGAGATTTGTTCACCCCGTACATATAATACAACTATTCAAAACCTGAAGCTTTTATAGAATGCAAAGAAATATCAATACATGGACCTTTACATAGCACACATGCTACTACTTTGCCAATATACATTGCCAAGGTTTTCAGTCCAATTGGTGGTATTTTGCTGAGGACGCTGGAACAAATTTTTGTATTTACAAGTGCCGTAACACCTTTAAAGGACATGTATATTGCAGAAAATTATGACACATAAGTGGTCAGGCAAACATTATGTGGAAAAGTCCCAGCTGATGTGTATGTTATTGCTAAACAGCCTCTTCACATCAGTGGCACTCACGCCTCAGTTTCACAGTTGTGAAATATTTGCATACAGATGTGAAGGTATTCTTGTGGTTTACTCAATAAACCAGAATGGGGCTTTATGCACCCCTGAGTTTTCAATTAATGTTGTTGACAGAATGAATGGCTATTTATGCCACCAGCCTTTCATGTTCATTCATGGTACACAATACCTAAGTCTTAAAGAGCTCATCTAAATGCCTCCCCTCTTGGGAGGGTGCTTATGGATTCCATTGTATATATAGGGTAGCATAAGGTTCAATGATTCTATCTAATCAGCAGAGTGGACCTTACATTTTAGCAAAGGCCACTGAAGCCTTTGTTCTGCAACAGGGCATTATCCTACAACTTCTACAATAAGTTGAATGTCTGTTTGTCCAAAGATCTTAGGCAACCAATGCCTGAACTTCACTTTCCCAAGTATGCCTTTCTGTCCTCACTACACTCCAACACTCACATTTTTGGGAAAAGGATACCTACACAGGAAAATTATTTTTCTATGTGTAGTGAGACTTTACTACACTCATTCATTTGACTGTGGTGAATAAGGACCTGGAACATGGTTGGAGCCTAATAAATGCTTACTGAATTTAATCCAACAAGAAAGAAACAGCACTACCAGTCCTGGCCCCTGTGTACTCTAAGATATCTGCAACATGGTACAGTTCCTGGAGATAGAAGGTGAACATGAGTCCCTCCTTTACCCCACCTATACAATGGTCTCCTCAAGCAAAAGGAGTGTGTAAATGTTGTCTGAGATAGGTTTTCACGGGAGATGAATGAAATTCCAACTTTCTTCTTGGATTAAAAATAATTCCAGTGATAATGGAATTAGAATTTCATTGGGTTTAATCATTATTAGTTAAAATCAACATAATAATTCATCTTTCCATACAGTTTTATTTTTTAAATTCCTCATCTACCGCACATTGGCCCTAGGAAACAGCTAAGGATTGCTGTCTCCATTTTTCAGATGAGAAAACTAAGGCTCATTAAGCTTAAGTGATGTCCATTCAGGTGATATCAGAGACAGGGATACAAACACAGGCTTATCAGATGTAATCTAAAATAACACATTTAAAAAGTTCCAACTATGTTTCCCAAGTTTTGAGACTCCAAATGAAAAATACAGGCATGTTTGTTTATTTCTGCAAAGCAAATTAAATGTGTAGCCCATGCATTATTGATGTCTATTATTTTAGTTCCTAAGAAGTATGTGTATCAAATTGCCTTTACAAGAGAAACTGTATTAAAACAACTTGTATTTACATGCTTTTTTAGTTTGCACTTGAGCGTTTATTTTTCTTCTAACTTTAGGACAGTAATACGTGATGCTATTTTCAAAATCAGACATGCTGGTGACTGTTCCGGAGCATAGATCAGTGTTTGTACTTAAGATGTCCAGCCTGGAATAGGACTGTACCATTAAGGGCACATGTGCAAATAAGCAAAGACTGCCAGACCAAATGGACGCCAAAGCCTTGAATTATAAACTAATCCCAGAGGAAATTTAGAGTTGTTAGAACATTTGCCCATTATTCTAGGAGAATCTCAGTGGCTCTAATCCATCTCAAACTTTTTATTCTTCTCAATATAGCTCATTTCCTCTTGAAATATTTCTTCTGTTCTATGGCCAGCATAGAAAAGAAGGGGCAGACAGGACTAAAGTAGACCCCAGGCCTCTTAGACCTAACTTAGGGCAAGCAGAGCGATGCCCCAGGCAAATATGCAGAGGGCTCTCAGGAAGACCAGCAGCAGGGCAAATTGCTGCCTGATTTGCAGTTCTGCACTCTATCAGAATTTTATATCTGGAAGATAATAATTTAGAGACTAATACAGCATGCTCATTGAATAGATTAGGAAATGTGTTTCTCAGAATTTGAATGACTTGCCCGAGTCCAGTGCAAGAATGAGAGAGAAACACACCACTCAGAGTGGAGTAAAATATATTTGTTTAAAAACATGACATTAATCAAGACAGACTAGTGGTATAGCTGGAGGACTAGACTTTAGATCACACGATTTCTAAGTAAACTTTGATTTACTTAAAAGCCTTGAGATAGAATATAAGTCAGTTTAGCTACCTTGCCTAAATAATGAAGTTAATATTTATTTCTGAAAAGGCTTGGATCTATCATCTAAAGTCTTAAATCATATTCATTCAATGCCATGCTTAAGCAGTACAGTAATGAAAAGGAACAGTCAGTCTGAAAGAGAGAGCTGCTGATAGATACTCAAGTAATGAGTGTGCTTCCATCCGGTGCATAGGTGATCACTGGTGAGAGGAGGGCATGACTAGCAACTGCGTTTTCCTTGGCGCAGTGCAGAGTTGAGCAGGATGATTTATAAACCTCAATACATTGAAGACCAAAAAAAAATGAATCATTAAGTAGCATGCCTCATGATTCAACTTGCTTTTTTTCCCCCCTAACATGGGTAATAAATTGTGTGGGCTTTAATAATTTATAGGAGATGTCGTTATAATGTGAGAATATTAACTTTGGTGAGTCTTTTAATTTGCTTGTGATGTCAATAGTGTGCTGAAGTGTTTCTTCTACAGGACAGCAACACCACTAATGCACAATTGTATTCTGACACTTCAGCCAGAGGCTCCTGGGGACCAGAAGAGACAGTTCACTTTAGCACTGATCTTATCAATTTGGTGCATGTCCCTCAGGAATTACATGCCACAGACAGAATTAAAAGGAACAGTTTGAAAGCACTTAGAATCATATTAGCGCATTCACATACAACCCCTCTTCTCCTTGTCCTTGTGGAAAGATAACCTGACTCACGACATTTTATTTCTGCCCAGGATTACGCCTCAGAAAAAGAGAGAGAGAGAGAGAGAGAGAGAGAGAGAGGGAAAAGAAAAAAATTAACTAACAAAAAACAGCACAAGGAAAGCCCCCAGAATATTCTAGATTCATCTGGGAATGTGGCCAATTTCTTCCCAGTTAATAATGTCCTCCACAGATTTTCCCTTAGATGTTTTCTTGTCATTTCACAAATGTGACAGTAGCGACCCTCTCATATTTCAGAAATAATTCCTCTCTGTACCGCCTGTTTTCAATCAGGAAGGAAAGAGTTTTGTCACAGTTTAGTGAACATCAGAGCCAGAAAAGCATATATAGGGAGAAGAAAGAGGCAGAATGAAAGAAAAAGGAAGGCAGAACAGTTCAAGAGATGATGTTATGGAAAAAGAGAGCTTCTGCGATAGGGCTGAGTGCAGAAGAGCCTGAGAGCATCAGCCAGGCACCTTTCCGAATTTTAATTCCAATCTAAAAGCTGCAAACAGAAATGAAGACCTGCCCCTTCCTGAGTCTCGAGCAAACCCCTCTCCATATATAGATTCTACCACTTAAAAAAAATAATAATAATAAAACACATGAAGTAGTTAATTGGAGATATTAAAATGAAGTGACCAGTGACCAGGCACAGTGATTCACACCTGTAATCCCAACACTTTGGGAGGCCGAGGTGGGCGGATCACCTGAGGTCAGGAGTTCGAGACCAGCCTGGCCAACATGATGAAACCCTGTCTCTATTAAAAATACAAATATTGGCTGGGTGCAGTGACTCACACTTCTAATCCCAGCACTTTGGGAGGCCAAGGCAGGTGGATCATGAGGTCAGGAGTTCAAGACCAGCCTGACCAAGATGGTGAAACCCCGTTTCTACTAAAAATACAAAAAATAGCCCAACGTAGTGGTGGGTGCCTGGAATCCAGCTACTTGGGAGGCTGAGGCAGAGAATTGCTTGAACCCAGGAGGTGGAGGTTGCAGTGAGCCAAGATAGCGCCACTGCACTCCAGCCTAGGCAACAGAGCAAGACTCCGTCTCAAAAAAAAAAAAAAATACAAAAATTAGGCTGGGTGCGGTGGCTCACGCCGGCAATCGCAGCACTTTGGGAGGCCGAGGTGGGCGGATCACCTGAGGTCAGGAGTTGGAGACCAGCCTGGCCAACATGGCAAAACCCTGTCCCTACTAAGAATACAAAACTAGCCGGATGTGATGGCATGCGCCTGTAATCCCAGTTACTCGGGGGCTGAGGCTTGAGAATTGTGTGAACCTGGGAGGCAGAGATTGCAGTGAGCCAAGATTGCACCACTGCACTCCAGCCTGGGCAACAGAGCGAGACTCCGTCCCCAAACAAACAAACAAAAATGCCCAATACATGCAGAAACTAGCAGCATGAGAGACTGCAGTAACCACTGGTGGTAAGGTGAGGAAGGCTGGTGTTAATACCTTAGCACGTGATGGTAGAAGGTCAATGACAGAGTGGAAAAAGGAACAGAATCAAAGACTAGATCCCTCTCTCTTTTCTCTCTCTCTCTTTTTTTCTGTCTCTCCCTCACACATCTCATGTGTTTAGTGGCTAGTCCTAATTCTTTCAATTTTCATTAAGCATTTTTTTCTTTATATTTAGTTCCTCTCTTCAAATCTTAACCTGAAATTCGGCTTTTCTCTCATAACCCAAACCCAAGAAATCTCAGTTGGCTATTTGTTCTTTAATCTCAGCACTTTATTGTACTTTCCTTACAGGTTCTAGTTCAAGATTTGGGTCTTTCTAAAGACGTATGTGTATGCATGTGTGTGTGTTTGAACAAAAGTGTGTGTGACAATACATGCACTACAGCACATAAGTACTTATCTTCCAGAAAATATAGATGCATAGCTGTGTAGTAGATCTCTTTCATGACTAAATCAATCTATATTAACACCACGTATGTATGTCAATGCCCAGGCTGACCTACAGGATCCCAGAAAGTTCTGACATACTAAGACAAATTTTAAAACTGCAAACTTTCACATTTTTTTCTCATATTTCACAGTGCCATCCATTCAACTCCCAACATTCTGAACAATGCTCACATGGTAACTTGTGCTATCAGCAAGACTAGGAAGACAGCTCAGGAAGAAAGCACAATTGTGGAAAATATTTTATAATTACCAACATGTGACTATTTGTACATCATGTTTTACGCCCCCAAAAAAAGGAAGGAAAAGAAGCAAAGGCTCTGCCATTAAAGGCGAGTCCTGTTCCTTGTCTTTTAAATTGTATGGCTTATTAGGGTCTAAATAAAGTTAGTAACTTGCCTAGGGATATGGTTCTTGAACTTTGTTTAACAAATGAATCAAATGAATCTCTTTTCACTAGTCAATCTTTTCACTAGGTCATAAGAACCCAAATTTTTTTTTTTTTTCTTGCCAGAGTCTTGCTCTGTCTTTCAGGCTTGAATGCAGTGGTACAATCTCAGCTCACTGCAATCTCTGCCTCCCAGGTTCAAGCAATTATCCTGCCTCAGACTCCTGAGTAGCTGGGATTACAGGCACAGACTACCATGCCTGGTTAATTTTTTTTTTTTTTTTTTTTTTCTGAGACGGAGTCTCGCTCTGTCGCCCAGGCTGGAGTGCAGTGGCCGGATCTCAGCTCACTGCAAGCTCCGCCTCCCGGGTTCGCGCCATTCTCCTGCCTCAGCCTCCAGAGTAGCTGGGACTACAGGCGCCCACCACCTCGCCCGGCTAATTTTTTGTATTTTTAGTAGAGACGGGGTTTCACCGTGTTAG
>NW_016807417.1:1609685-1673894 GCF_001698545.2 Rhinopithecus bieti | reverse complement strand
TGGCCTGAGCCTCCCCCATGGGCACCGCCTCCTGCTCCGTGGAGTCGGGTCCCATTGACAGCCAAAGGGCAGAGGAGTGCAGCTCGGTTCGGGACTGGAGGGCAGCTCTGCCTGCAGTCCTGGTGCAGGATCTACTGGGTGAAGCCAGCTGGGCTCCTGAACTGGATGGGGACTTGGAGAGCTTTTATATCTAGCCAGAGGATTGTATGTGCACCAATCAGCACTCTGTGTCTAGCTCAGGGTTTGTAAATACACCAATCAGCACTCTGTGCCTAGCTCAAGGTTTGCAAATACACCAATTGGTACTCTGTATCTAGCTAACTCTGTATCTAGCTAACTAGCACTCTGTGACTCTGTGTCTAGCTCAATGATTGTAAAACGGACCAATCAGCTCTCTGTAAAATGGACCAATCAGCAGGATGTGGGTGGGACCAGATAAGGGAATAAAAGCAGGCTGCTGGAGCCAGCCAGTGGCAACCTGCTGCGGTCCTGTTCCACACAGTGGGAGCTTTGTTTTTTTTCTCTTTGCAATAAATCTTGCTACTGCTCACCCTTTGGGTCCACGCTGCCTTTATGAGTTGTAACACTCACCACGAAGGTCTGCAGCTTCACTCCTAAAGCCAGTGAGACCACGAACCCACCGGGAAGAACGAACAACTCCAGACGTGCTGCCTTTAAGAGTTGTAACACTCACTATGAAGGTCTGTAGCTTCACTCCTGACAGCGAGACCACCCACCAGAAGGAAGAAGCTCTAGACACAACTGAACATCTGAAGGAAAAAACTCCGGACACACCATCTTTAAGAACTGTAACACTCACTGTGAGGGTCCACGGTTTCATTCTTGAAGTCAGTGAGACCAAGAACCCACCAATTCTGGACACAGTAGTGAGAGGAGGCCTGGAGCTCCTCATCCTCGATTCCCCATGCGGGGCATTGTGTGGACTCCTGCAGTCCAGTGAGCTACAGCTGGAAAACCTCCCAGGTTAGAACATAGCACAAAGAGAAGTGCCAGTTGCCTTCACAAGACTCAAGTAAATATAAGACCAAATCAAATTATCAGAAACAGACACAAGTGCCAGCTGCAAGCCAGTGTCTTACATTGCTGAGATTTCATAAGTACTAAGGACTGAGAGGCTTTCAAACCTTAGAAGTGAGAGATTTCCTGGGATACAAGACTTTCAGTGCTAAAACCGAGACAGTCATGGGCAAATCAAGAGAGCTGGTCACCCTACCAAGGATATCCTTTTTGAGAGTCTAGGTACCATGTCAAATCTTGTCTTTCAGTACTCAGAGGGTAGCAGCAGCATCTTCTCGTCGAGAACGCAACACATTAGGATTCAGCTGAGCCATGCGTGTTTGGCATTGGAGAGCTCTAGGTTCTCGGACAGGGGAAAGAGAGGAGACATAATGAAAAAGTATCCCTGTTCTAAACCACAACACAGACAGCAGGTGTACAAACGCACACCCACACACTTTGAGAAAGATATTATGTTTATTTTTATCACCATTCGTTCTTCTTTAGATGTCAAAGCATTTACACACAATCTCTTCTCAGCTTCCGAGATAGGAAACTTTACAGATGAAATAATGGCTCAGGTCTTTTCTCTCAAATTCAGTGTCCAGAGTCCTACTAACCACATAACCTGAGGACATAATTTAGGGTCACAGATGAGGACAGCATTGGAGCAGCAATTCCCTCAGATGCTATAACACCTGCCATCCAAGGTCAACATAAGGAGCCCTTCCCCCAGTCTGCAAATTCCTTTGAATCAGCCCTGCCTGTGGAGATTCGGCCCTGCTTAATTACAAGGCTGAATTCTAAATGTGCTTGGTGTTTGTCAAGTCAAGAGAGAGAAAACTACTCTGCTTGTGATTTATGTGTGGCCAATGACAAACTGTATTATTCAAGAGAGAAGAGCAGATGGCCCCCAAACAAGACAGTTATGGCCCACAATTATAATAGTTATAGTACCCAGTAGATCTCCAGGATACCAAGAGAGCAAGAAATCTAACAGTCATACCAAAGACACTTGAAGGAAAAGGAGTTTAAGCCCCGACATAATAATACAAGTCGAGACCCTTCTTCATCACAATGAAAAGGTTTATTTCCTCATGGTAGAAGATAGCATGAGTGTGTGCCACGAGTAGACCATGGCCCCAGGCAGGACTTGCAATTTCTCTGATGATGCCATCAGCTACTTCCATGAGCATCCACTTTGTGAGCTAGGACCTTGCAATGATTTAGTTTATCTTGGGAGAAATTTAACACATCAAAGGCTGATTTACATCAGTCATTTTTGTCCCTTATTTCCATTGCCAACAGTCTGGTTCCATTGTCTGTGACGATTAGATTTTGCAGTCTTGAAAATAGCCATGCAAATTACCAAAATGTTTTCCATTTGAGACCTTACACATATTTGAATTAAATCAACTCTAAGCTGTTAAATGGAATTAAATGAAATAGACTGAATTTGATGACTAAAATTTTAAAACTTCTGCAAGGAGCTTTCCTTATCCCAACATCTTTATTAATGGCCAATTGGAAATGACTTTCACAAACACCATTTGTCACTTTTCTTAACAAGTACTACACTGTACTGTCTTAACTCCCCCCATTCAATTTAAGCATCAAGATTTATAGCTTGTCGTGAGCTCCTCTATCTTTCTGTTCCTTCTTTGTACCTCTCCAAATGCTCAAGTAGCTTTTTTTAGAATGAAGTGAGGATAATTTGTAGTGAACTCAAACTAGCATTCTGAGACTTGACTTTCAAAAATTTGTATTCTTCCCTATTCCCTTGATTCTACTCAAAAGACTTACTTGCTACGCAGCAACAAACTACACCCAAAGTTCTAAACTGTTTCATTTCATTTGCTCTTTCTGTAATGCATAGCCAAATTTTGGTCATCAGCAAATTGTTTTAGTATTTCTATAGTGGTGAATTTTATCAAAGATTACAGACACTTGAAACAACTTTTAAATAGGCCAATGAACATAGTACACTACCAACAAATGACCCTACACAGATACACAGGTGCATGCACACGTGCACACACACACACACACACACACACACACACACTACACTTTAGTTTATATCAACCAAGTATTTGCTTATTTTTGCTTGGTTAGACTATTTATATCAGATGCCCAAGAATTTGGCTGTGAACTCCATTTCTTCCCTTTCTGCCTGTGTCTTTATTTTTCTTTCCTTTTTTCCTCTTTTTCATCCCTGTCTCTCACACACATACACCCAAATACAGCAAAAGCACATGCAGATAAATTTCTCAAGAGGATCAACGTGTGTGTGTGTGTGTGTGTGTGTTTATGGCCTGGGTCTTTTGTTTATTCACTTGTGGTTTTCATATAAGTACTTGACCTCTACAATCATGTGACCATAAAAGCACAAAGTCAACTAACTGTTCTACATTTTGATGAATCAAGCATTTTAGACAATGAAATGCCTCTCGATTATTTAATGTTGACTTTAAAACCAAAAGCAACCCTTTCATGAAGTGAATCATTTCTACGAACTTTCAGAACTCAAGATCTCTTCACCAACTTTATTTCTTAACTCTTCATTTTGTATTTTTTGTAATTCTTAAGCTAAGCTTTTCTTTGAATCCTGGTTATAGTACCCTGGACTCAATCCCAAGAGTATATCTTTCTATGAGTTACTATGACTGTTAGTATATGTATGGCATAGAATTAATGATTATGCTGATGTAAGTTTGCCTAAACGCAACATTGAGTATCAAACACACTCGAAGTTAAACCAAAACTATATTAACCAACCAATTTATTAAGCACCTATTTCCTGCCAGCAAATGCATTAGGCTCTGGGGACTTACTGGTGAATGAGATACATGTAGTCTCTGTCATCATGGAATTTATAATCTAGCGACAAAACAGCAATTAAATACACAACCCAGTGTGATAAAGTTACAATAGAAATACCCAACCAGGCTTTTCTAACCTAGACAAAGCCAGTGACTCAGGAAAGCCTTGTCAAATTAAGTGTTATCTAAACTGTACATGGAAGGATGAATGGCAATTAGTGAGGCCAAGGTGAGACCAAAGAGTTCCAAGTTGAAAGGACAAAACATGAAATTCAGGAGGTAAGAAAGAACACCTTTCCTTTGTTTTTTTTTTTTTTTTTTTAACTTTTGCATCATGTATTCATATATCCCTTACACTGTTGAAACATTTAGCTATGTATATGCATTTTAGAATATTTATATTTTAGGAATCTCTCCTAAAATATAATTGCCTAACTTCCTGACATGACTGACTTACTGAGTTTAGAAAATTTAACTAATTCTGATGTTTTAGTTGCAGTATTCTGGAAAGGTGATAGAGACAAAATCCATTAAAAGTAGCTTTCTTTCCTCCCTCTGAGTCCCTAGAGTTTATTCTCAAGGGCATTCTCAAGGCCATAAACTCATGAACCTTACTAAAGTGAAACACCTTCATAATATTTCTCTGAGGGCCAAGGAAGGGAAGCATTGTGCATGTGTGAGCATTAGGCTGATCTTTAAAAGGATGTAGTAAGTGGGTTTCACTGTACTGGCAACTCTCGTGGGTTCATTTTTTCTGCTACACTGAGTGGCACGTTCATATCTGATTTTCAGTGCATTTGCTCCTAGTTATTTCTCAGTGTTTTCTGCTTCAGGAAGGTTCACTGTTCAGTCCATCTTCCTTTCTCTGGGTGAAGGGTGGGTCAGAAGGTAGAATCTGACCACCTCAGAAGCCAGCTGCAGATGTTCTCCATGCATGAGGCACCTGGGAAGGGACGGTGAGACTCTAGCTCCAGAACCAGCTTCACAGCATAATGAAAGCATGGGTATTTTCTTTGCCAGTTTCATGTCCACATCTGTTATACTTTCCTAAAGTCTTTAGATCTCATTAATAAACATCACAGGGAAAAAGAGCCCTATACTCAAATAAGTTTGGGAAATACTGGATGAAACAAAATTAACTAGGCCTGTGTGTGTTCTTTAGAAATGCCTCTCGTAGTCTTTAACATGGTCATGTGCATTGTGGATATTTAAGAGAAAGAGATTTAAGTATCCCTTACTCATCTCACTTAGCCCCTAACTATGTTTTTCTTCATAGCATCTCTCAGGGTCAGTGTTCCAGAAAACATATTTGGAAAAGCACAACTCTGCTACTCTTCTCCATTGCCTGTTTGAGACTAAGAATTATTTCATTAGCTGACTTTCCCTTCTACGCACCTGTTCCTCATTCTTCTCCCCAGTATTACTTGCCCATTTCTCTGTTCTATTCCTTCACCCTTCCTTCTCTTCTTCCTTTTATTCTCTTTTTAGAAATTTAAAATTACTATTGAGTGCCTGAAAAGGTGCCTTTGAGATCTCAGGCTCTGGTAAAGACTCTGTGAAGAGATCACCAAAGCCCTCTGCTCTCTTGAGAGGTTTACATTGAGAAAGAGGAGGCAGAACGGCGAGGAGAACTAAATAAGTAAGCAAATACATGTACAAGCGGATTTTTTTTTTTTTTTTTTTTTTTTTGTTTTTTTTGAGGCAGAGTTCTCGCTGTCTCACCCAGGCTAGAGTGCAGTGGCGCAATCTTGGTTTTAAGTGATTTAAACCTCCCGGGTTTAAGTGATTCTCGTGCCTCAGCCACCCAAGTAGCTAGAGTTACAGCCGCGTGCCACCACACCTGGCTAATTTTGTATTTTAAGTAGAGACTGGGTTTCACCATGTTGCCCAGGCTGGTCTTGAACTCCTGGCCTCAAGTGATCCACCCCCCTTGGCCTCCCAAAGTGTCGGGATTACAGGTGTGATCCACCACACCTGGTTCATGTACAAGTGTATTTTATCTACTAATTCTTGTAAATTAAACCTAAGCCCACTTGATACAAGTAACTCTTGGGTTCTTTTTGTTAGATGGTATTTATAATCATCCCAAGCTTTGAGATGGAAGAAAGTGAGCTCCTCCCCCACAACTTTGTTTTTGATGAAAGCAAGACTCACAACAAATTCTGCCACCCATAAGAACTTTATTAAATAAAACGTACTAGCTCACAGGCATGAGAGAGTTGATGAAACCCGTTCTGTCTCTTGATGGAGCGCCACCCCTCTGTCCTTTCAGGTGTTCCCTCCACAATCTTGCATGAATGGTTCAGTCAAGACTGATGTGACAATATTCCGGAAGCAGTATTCTGCCACCCTCACTGTCAACATCAAGCAATCCAGAGTATTTTAGCCTAATGTCTGCACGTGGAAGATTCGTAGATCAAACTTTGTGTTCCAGTCCTAAGAATAAAGCGTTTCCTCTCAATATCATGTTCATGTAGGTTGGGGGATATAACCAAAATATTTTTGACACATCCACCTTGAATTTTTCTAGCAGTCATATGCTAATTAACAAAGCACTAATTTCACCAATAAAAGTCCACTTCTGACATTCACTATGCTAATTAGTGCAATATCTTTATCTGAGATAAAGATAGCTGAAGTGCTTGCTTGTAGTAGCCTCCTCCGGAGTGTGGCCTTTCACCGTCAGCTAACAACCTCCCACCTGCCTCTTGGGGAGTGAATTCCTGATTAGAATGCTAGCTGCACCAGGGGTGCAACTTCAGCTAACCCATCCTTAGATCATAAGATCTATTCTGATACATTTTATGTAAATTACAGTGTGGCCTTTCTAAGTCCTATAAAGGAAACAAAATAGATTAGTGGCTTGGAGGTTTTTTTAATTTTTATTTTTTGGAGGTCTCTAGGAGAAGGACAGTGAGACAGCAATACCTAAAGATATTCAAGCTAATATCTGAGTTTAGAGAGCAGCTAGACTTGAGAATATTTTGGTGAATTGCATTCCAGACAGAGGTAAAAGGAAGTGCAGAGGTTCAAACGCAAAAGTGAGCTTGATGTGTTCAAGGACTCGGCACAAGTCCGGTGTCACTAGTGCAGTGAGACACCATCAAAAGGAGAGCAGATGGGATCAGGAATATGAGGAGAAACTTGATCACTGAAGGCCATGTTAAGAAGCTTGGATTTTATTCCAAATGTAATGGGAATTTATTGCAGAGTTTTTAGTAAGGGAGCAACATCAAATTTATATTTTAAAAGAGGTCTCTGCTGAGTGAAGAGAACAGATTGCAGGTGGGTAAGAGAAGAATCTGTGAGACCACTTAGGAAGCTTTTGTGGTCCATAAAAGAGATTATGGTGGTCTAATTTAAAGTGGTATTAGTGAAGGTGGAAATAAATGAACAAAATTGGGGATATCTTTGGACATAGAGCCAACAGAACTTAGAGATGAAAGAAATTAGGAGGCAGAATGAAGGTAAAGAAAACAAAATATTAGTTTTGAGCTTCCAATAATAGGTTGCTTGTGGTACCATCTACTTAGATGCGGAGATTGAAGGAAATGCATGCTTTTGGCAAAAGGGTGTGAATAGGGGATTAATATCATAGAAAGAGATCATCAACATGTACATTAGGAACTACGTGTAAGGTCACAAATTCTAAGCCAGTGGTTTTCAAGCCAGTTTCTTCCAGTAAGGCTAGTAAATTTTTTCAGAGTTTGTAGAAATTTCTAGAGGCACAGTAAAGCCTTCAGTAGCATCATGCTATCCATGCCTTTCAGCAGTTCGGTAATTGATAATCCTACCCTTCTTAAGACTCTGAAAGCTTTGTGAAATTGAAATGCATTTCTTCATATAAAGACCAGAAGCCCTACTAGAACAGTCATAGGCCACATGGCAATTATTGAGAGAAGGGATATATCACAGCCTTCAGCCACAGAAGATATGGGATCAAATTCCGTCTCTGCTCCGGTTTCACTCTATGACTTTGGACAAGTCTGGAAGTCTCAGTTCTCTCATTTGTAAAAAGGAAATAATCTACAAAGTGCATATTGAATAATGTAATGTGAAACTTTTAAAACTGGGTAAAACTGCTATAATCTTTGTTACTACTTTTATTACTATTAAAAAATTCCCAACAACACAAGCCTTATTTCTGAATGTAGTAAATATGAAACCCACTCACCGAGACCACTATGTGTAAGGCCCTTATTTTACAGGCTTTTCTATGTAAAATTACCAATTTTAACAAAAAATATATTCTTCTGAGTCTTCAAGAAGTGAGCCTGGATAATAAATCGCATTATCTCTTAGCTAAAAATTATTCAATCTGAAATCACTCAATCTTTACAAAATTTCACTGCACCAAAACCACCTGGGGAGCTTAAATAAAACACATTTCCTAGGACTTACCCTAGACCTGCTGATATGGTTTGGCTCTATGTCCCCACCCAAATCTCATCTCAAATTGTAATCCCCATGTGATGAGGAAGGGACCTGACAGGAGGTGTGTGGATCATGGGGGAGTTTCCCCCATGCTGCTCTCATGCTGGTGAGGGAGTTCTCACGAGATCTGGTGGTTTGATAAGTGTCTGGCAGTTTCCCCCATGCTCTCTCTCTCTTGCCTGCTACCACGTAAGATGTGCCTTTCTTTCCCTTCACCTCCTGCCATGATTGTAAGTTTCCTGAGACCTCCCCAGCCATACTGAACTAGAGTCAATTAAACCTCCCTTCTTTATAAATTACCCAGTCTCAGGTAGTATCTTTACAGCAGTGTGAAAATGGATCAATACACCTGTGGAACCAGAGTCTTTGTGAATAGGACCTAGGAATCAATATTTATCAAATACTCCCCTGGTGATGGTGATGCAGCTGGCCCACAGTCTAACACCCGAGTAGCTAGTTTGTAGGTGAGAAAATGGAAATGCAAAGAAGTGACTGACCCAGTAGCACAACTAGATTGAAAGCTTTCTTTTCAATCTGGGTCAACATGCCTTCCATTGAATCTCCTGGGCACCATCAGGGCCTGGATCTTGCTAATCCTCCTAAATAAGAAAACCTTGATAGGTAACAATAGCAAAAGCTAAGATAAGAGGTGCCAACAAAAGTATGAAGTACCAAAAATAACATGTACCACAAAAATAAAAAATACTCTGTGAGACTAAACTTTAAAGAGAATGGCTTAGTCAAAGTGGGTCAGCAGGATTAATGCAAATTTGGCAGAGCATACATTATGCACATAGTACTTGGTCTCTCCCATGTGTTTGAGGTGGGATTTGTTGGCAATTGTTTGTTGTGGAACCCTATGGCTATAGTATGCCTATTTTCTGTCAGATGAGAATGCAAAATGATGTATCACAAAGAGAAGGACAAAACAACAATGACGACAAACAAACAAACAAACAAACCCCTAATAGCTCAATTAAGAAATGGGCTAAAGACATTCATCCAAAGAAGACATACAAATGCCAACAGGTATATGAAAAAATGCTCAACAATACTACTCATCAGATAAATGCAAATCAAACCACAATGAGATATCACTTCACACCTGTCAGGATGACTATTAATAAAAACACATAATTGGCACTCATTAAATGTTAATTATCTTTGTTGTTATTATTAAGATTTGTGTACCATGAAGGGTACTATAGATGCTAGATGATCATGACATGGTCCCTGTCCTCAAGAAGACTACATAAATAAGGGAGAGGCAAGGAAGCAAATTAGTATAACAGCATAATTTTAAAAGTATGGACTCTGGAAGCAGTTTGAATCCCAGTTCTGCCACTAAGCAGCTGTTCAATCCTGGGCTAGTTACTTAACCTAACGTGAAATTACCTTATCTATAGAACTGAGATCATTTTACTTGTCTCCTAAGGTTGTTGTGATGATTTCAAAGACAATGCATGTAAAATACATAGCACAGAGTCTGGAACATAATTAAGCGCTCAGTAAATATAGCCATCATCATTGTCAACTTGTTATGTTAGAAGTGGCCAGTGGGTGTGATGGCAGTGCCAAGCAAGGCACCAAACTCAGGGGTGGGATGTTTCTGTGCATGAAAGCCTGGGAAAGAGGTGAGGCCAGAACTGAATCTTGAAGGTCATATGGAGATAACCCAGAAAAGAGAAAGGAATGGTGCTCTGAGCAGATGGTGCTGTTAGTAATAAGGTGGGATGCAATCAGGGAGCTGCAAATAATTCATCCTGCAAGCAATGAAGAGTGCTGGGCAGACAGACTTCTGAAAAACTGGGAAGATGGACAAGAATAGTGAAGAAAAGGTCTCCTACTACAGGACTAAGAAGCTTGGGTCAGATCCTATAGGAAACTGGAGATCTTTAAAAGACTCAGAGAAATAGAATGATTAGATTGTGTTTTTAAATGATGGGGATAAACAGGGTGATCCAATGGTATAAAAATAGCTAGGAGTGGGGAGGGGTTAGCACTTATAAATGTGAGCAATGCCTATGAACATTTTCTGAGCTAAATGACTTTTAAAACAATTTCCATTGCTGATTTAAGACACTTTGCACAGATGTGAGAGCACGTTTTTTTCCTGATGGAATCTCATTTCTGTTCTAAATTCTTTATATCCTTTTGTTTGCCCTCATTTGTGTTTACACCACCTGTCAATTTAGTATAATCTGTGATTTTAATGTGTTTTCCCCCTCTTCCAGATCATTATTAAATGCGCTAAATAAAACCAGACCCATCACTGCCTCTGGCACTTCCCTCCCTGAACACTTCCACGTGGTTCAATATGCCAATTGTTATTGGCATAATACCTCTAAACTCCTTGAAATTTCCTTCCTACTTCTAGTTCATATATGTGAACAAGATAAATAGACAAAGAAATGCTTCCTCTTTGGGCAAGACCTGGACCTTCTAGTTTGGGCCTGTGAGCCTTAACCATCTCCATTTATCCCTTATGAGGGTACATATATGAAGTCCAAAAAAGATGTTACTCGATGAGACACATGTAAATCAATGGGTTTTTGCTCTTTGTTCTTGCTCACTGTGTTCTTCAATACAAATGTCCTAATGGATAAACCTAATCAATCTCCTCATTCCATGGTATAGTAACTGGGGAGTGTGTATATTGAGGAGAGAGGCTTCTGAAATCAGTCTGCATGGCATTAAAATCTCTTCTTTATTGCATGAAAGTAGGTCTCTCTCCAGTGGTCCAAAGATTTTTTTTCATGTAAATCTGGAAATGCATTAAGTCACAGACATTTCCTCAAGCATGCCAATCACCCGCACTTCTTCATCTCTTAGCTCCATCTGCAGTTCTACCCCTAGATTCCAGTTCTGCAGGAAGTCAAAGCCAGGGCTCATGGGCGTATTGGAATGACATGTGTAACAAACAGGAAGAGGCTGTCACCACTGCAGGAGCAACTCTAAAAACAGGTATCAGGACAGGCACAGTAGCTCATGCTTGTAATCCCAGCACTTTGGGAAGCTGAGGCAGATGGATTGCCTGAGCCCAGGAGTTCAAGAACAGCCGGGGCAACACGGTGAGAACCCATCTCTACAAATTAAAAAAAAAAAAAAAAAAAAAAATTAGCCAGGCATGGGGCATGTACCTGTAGTCTCAGCTACTCAGCAGGCTGAAGGGGGAGGATCACTTGAGCCCAGGAGGCAGAGTTTGCAGTGAGCAGAGATCACACCATTGCACTCCAGCCTGAGTGAGAGAGTGAGACTGTGTATCAAAAATAAAATAAAATAAAATAAAATAAAATAAAATAAAATAAAATAAAACAAAATAAAATAAAAACAGATATCAGTAAACCAAACAGCAGTGAATTTTGAAATTTAAACAAAATTTTGTAGACCATTCCTATCTTGGTTTCTAGATTTTGCTTTTCCATTCATCCCTTCAAGGAGCATTACTTGAGGTCCCATCTAAGTGATAGACACTGCTCTGGAGACCACAGAAAATCAAAAAACCATCATGAAAAATGAAGAATAGTTGGTCTCTATCTTCAGGAAGCTAAAACCTAGTTGGGATGAATGGTTAGGGGGAAGTGATCCAGTGCTTACAGTTTTTTGTACTTTAATATTTTCCACATATACAAAATGGCATCTCAGAGGGTGATTCTATTATAGACACACTTTCACCTGATTAAATTGGGAGTTTTGAAGCAGACAGCTTCAGACTGCTGGTATCAATCATTTCACCATATCCATGCTTTATGCCACTGTGCACTCAAGCCTCACCCTTCCCCACTTCCACCCAACGTCAAGGCCTGAAACAGAGTCAGCCTCATTCCCCTGCACCACAGTCACCTACAGAGTCATCCTTACTAGTGTTTGGAGCCGCAGCATCTCAACCAGTGAGGGAACTACAAGATCACCCACAATATACAAAAAAGCCATACCGTGACAATTCTTACAGGCTTCCTGACAGAAACTTTTGAAACAGAATTTTAATGGTGTTCAGAAAGGAGGAATAAGGCACAATCCCTACCTCTCTCCCCATCAACAGGTACCACACACAGGACCCAGAGGAGCTGCCTAGGTTGCCCTAAACAAGAGGCAGGTCTAACCATCTGAGTTCATCCACCTTATTTGGAATTGTGCAAAATCTGTCTGTTACTGGTCACTGGTTGCCTACTGGGGCTCGATTTCTTCTCTCAGGTACTGAGCCTTCACATTCAACTCAGTGAGTGTAGAATAGTTTTCAGAAAGACTGTACTTTTCTGATTGTTCATTTGTTAAGGCCAATTTGCCTCAAGTGCTCTATTTGACTAATTCCAAGTGTTCAGCACTATGAGTTCTTTCACTTTCTATCTGAGGCTACCTACTCATTAGTATCCAGTTCTAGTTTTCTTTTTTTTTTTTTTGACACAGGGTCTCGCTGTGTTGCCCTGGCTGGAGTGCAGTGGCACAATCTCAGCTCACTGTAAACTTTGCCTCCTGGACTCAAGTGATCCTCCAACCTCAGCCTAGCGAGTAGCTGGGACCACAGGCACCTGCCACTGCGTCTGGCTGATTTTTGTATTTTTTGTAGAGGCAAGGGTTTCATCATGTTGCCCAGGTTGGTCTCAAAAGCCAGGGCTCAAGTGATCTGCCTGCCTTGACCTCCCGAAGTGCTCAGATTACAGATGTGAGCCACTGTGCCCAGCCCAGTTCTAGTTTTTATAGAGGTAAGGCATTCACTTCCATGGGCAAAATCATTGAACATCAATCTACATGATGATACGTAGTGTATATCAGAGGTCCCCAACCCCCAAGCCACATATCGGTGCCAGTCTGGCCTGAGGCCTGTTAGGAACCAGGCTGCATGGCAGGAGGTGAACTTCTATGAGCCAGCATTGCTGCCTGAGCTCCACCTCCTGTCAGATCAGCGGGGCATTAGATTCTCATAGGAGCACGAACTCTATTGTGAACTGTGCATGCAACAGATCTAGGTTGCACTTGCTATGAGAATCTAATGCCTGATGATCTGAGGTGGAGCAATTTCATCGCAAAACCATCCTCCCTACCCTTCCCACCTCCACCCATCCATGGAAAAAAATGTCTTCCATGAAGCCAGTCCCTGGTGCCATAAAGATTGGGGACTGCTGGTCCATATGACTCTTAGAAAAATAGCAGGCAACACCACTCACATGCATCCTCCACTTAGGTTATCTGTTGCAATCTCCCCAGTTGCCAGCAGAGCAGCTTTCTTTCACAGCTTTTGGTAATAGTCTTAGTTTTTCATGTCCTGTTTTGCTTTTGAGTACTTGCTTTCCTCCTGGGATGTGAACAGCCATGGATTTACAATTATGTCATTGATACGGGACACACTACTTGCACACAGAATCTTTTCCTTTTCAGGAACAGAGTTGGCTTCTTAATTGTACCAGGAAGACAGCCGAGCTTGGATGCTATGTTAATGTTTCTTTATATGGCGTTTTTCCATTGCAAGCGCCATTCCTGTAGCATAATCTAAAATATTCCCAGTGGAATTACCTCCGCAAACAGACACGCTTCAGCAAGTAGCCCTTTGCTAGGGTCATTGGAACTAAAATGAACAACAACAAAAATTCCATCCACTCGTATTTCTGATGGTGACCTAATGCTACCCTTGAAATGTGGAAGGAGCAACACCCCAGGGCATAACCTTAGATGGCTATAGACCTTCTTCTTGGTTATAGCCCTCTTTTATTTTCAATTGCTGAATTTTTACAGCTACATAACAAAAAGGTTTATTGTTAAAGGTTATGTTGGGTTTTGTTTTTTTTCTTTCCTTCCAATTATAAGGAGTATGTCTTTGTCTTTGCAGCCTAGGGAAGCCAGGGAAAGTAAAACATCATTAAATTGGTATATTAAGTGATTTAATTTTAGTCATAGGTAATTTGTATTATGGCATTTGACATAGACATTTAGCTATATCCAATCCTCCAGAAACAAAGCTAAAAGGTAAAATTTTAGTAGAGAAATCAGTTATTGGTCACCATGTAATGGTTTTGTGGGTCTTTTGCACCTGAATCCCTTGCCATAGGTCATGATACACTGTTCCCTGTCCACTCAGAGGCTTCTGTCTAAACAAGATTGACTATTACAGGGAAAAAAACAGAAAGTTTCCCATGTAATGTCACCAATTTTTTTACATTCTGAGAATCCTTCCCCAGGCACCAGCACAGTTTTAAAGGCATAAAGGTGACCATATTTTTATGACAGTTTTTTTTTCTCCTTGGTCTGAGGTTGGAGCACAAGAACAAAATAGCTCTTTTTGTTCATTGTACCAAGAAATTCCCTCCTGGATCTATCAAGTGTGACTGTTCACATAGCAAATAGCTTGGACATATCCAGACATAAACACCATATGAATAAAACATGTTGCAATTGTTGGATATAGTTATGTTTTTACAAAGACAAGGTGTTCCGTTCTACAGTATCTGCAGAAGTTCATTGTAATCATTCTAAACTGTGACACTTTATCTTATTAACTGAATAAAAATACTTTTAATTATCTCAGTTAACTCTGTTTATTATGACAGTATATGCATCATTAATTTGGAGAAGTTTATTTTTTATTTTTTATTTTTCCACTGTTACTGTACCATAGTGGCATATCTAGATTGAGTTCTGAATTGGGTTTTAAAAAAGGTTGAACATTTGGTTTCCACATTTCCACTCAGAGATTATCTCTTTTATTTTCTGTTAACTCTAAAATGGAATCCTTTAAAAGGAAGGCTGTTTGAAAGGATCATTAATTAGTCAAATTTTGATGTTTTACTGATAATCCAAAGTTCCACAGAATTTGGTCTAATCTCAATTGCCGTACCATGTCTAAAGGAAATATAATCCTTAAAATAAAATTAATTCAGACCACATAATGATGTATCAGCTGAGATCAGCACCTTGATATACATGCAGAGGCTGAGAAAGGAGCTGAAACGTATCATTGTTTATGGGTGGAACACCAAAGCCCAGCACGGTTGTGGCTTTTTTTTTTTTTTTAAGGTGTCTGCCTTCAAACCACCTGCCGTGCCTTTAGTACCTCATTGCCCTGGGCACTGACCCAGTGGAGATTTCCCTATTCACCAACAACCTACAGCAATTTGCACTTATTGACACCATAGCAACTAATTGGTCTTCACGACCTGCAAACTTTCAGGAAGGTCAATTTAAGCCACCTTTCCTGTGTCAGGGATCAATGTAAAATTCCACAAATCAGATGCACTTCTGCTCCCTAACTCCACTGGAAAATTGGAGTTTTCTTAGTTGCCTCAATGAGAAGGCCTCAGACTTACCCAGTCTGGGGTTTAAAGATTAATATAATACCATTTCGTGATCTTAATGAAAGGATGAAATAACATACACTGATATATCTTCTAAAAAGATTATTAATTTGTATTGAATTATTTCTATAAATTTGGTCTGGTGCTAGAAGAGGGGTGTGTGTGTGTGTGTGTGTGTGTGTGTGTGTGTGTGATGTTTTGTTTTACATTTAATCCTCATAATACCAGGTTAGACCAGGTATTATGGTCTATAGCATATAGCAGTGTATGAAGTAATTAAGGAAACACTCTGGAGTCAGAGTGTCTGGGTTCAAATCCCTGATCCTTGTTTACCAGGTGTGTGACCTTGAGCAAGTTCCCTAGCTTCTCTGTGCCTCAGTTTCCATTTCTTTAAAAAAAAATAGAGGATGGTAACAGGGTTGTTTTGGGGATTTAGTAAATGAATACTTATAAAGAACTTAGGACTTTACCTAGTACTTGATAACAAACACTAGCTGTTACCATTACTATCCTTATACTATGGTTTAAGGCTCAGAAGGCTGAGATCTGAAAGAGGGAGGGCCAGGTTCAGAGACTAGAAATGCTTTGCACCATAGAGGTAACTCCCAACAAGTTGTATAAACACTATTGGTGGGACAGGATATAATTGTAGGCAATACCTAGGCAGTACTGGTACACAGGTACAGTAGGTACATCTCACATTTTTCAATTTCACATGCAAATACAAAAAAAGTAGAATGTACATAATACATAATTTATTTTTGCATGTGAAATTAAAAAATGTAAAATGTACAACTAGCATATGAAATACATGGTTTTATGGATTCTATTATTTACGGTTAGGTCAAGTAAAAAAGTAAATTTAAAGAAAAATATTGTGTAAATGAAAGCACATGTAATACACAAATATGGCAAAAAATTAGTGTTTACATGAATATCTAAAGTTCAGGAACATTCCACCATAACATACTATCTCCAAGTATAGTCTCATCTAAAACAGTTTTCTGAATCCGGGTACCACAATGAAAATTACCTGTTCTCTGACTCTATTTTTTTAGTTTAACCAATTAAGGACACTAAATTATATACCTGTGGTGTACAATGTGCTTTAGAATAATAGGAGAGAAGAATTCTGCCCTTGAAAAAAGAACAGTTTAGTTGAGGAGAAAAATCCAAAACATATAAAAGAGAGCTCAAAAACATACTAACCTGTGTGGTAATATAGATAAGCAGATTTTCAAATGTATAAGTTCAGGGTAGGAAGAAATTTGTGCTCACTAGAATAGTCAGACAAGGCCTCAGATGAACATGGAAGCAGAGCCGGGCCAAATGTGAATAGAAAAGGTAAAGCCTTCCAAGTGTTTGGAAGTACCGAGCAGCTCATCAGAATCAACTTTGAAACAATGGAAATGCCAAGGTTGTACTGCAGACTTTCCCTCAGAACCTGGACAGGAATTCGGCAGAAGTGTTGTGTCTTTTTCCCTCATACCAAGGTGCTTTTGCTATATATGTGGCTGTGTCCTTTTGTAAGTACTTCTGCCTTCTGGAAGCTGAAGCGCTTTCCTCTCTTTGGCCATCTAGATGAGCAGCCCCTGTCTGAAAAGGCCTGGGGAGGGAGTGGACTAGGTTTTGGGATAAAGTCTGTTTTCCTTGCTTTTTCAGTTTCTTGGAGGCTATTCAGTGTATTTTGATTTGTGAGGTAGGCAGATTCCAAGATGGCTCCCATGGGCTCCATGCCCCAGAGTCATGACCTCTCTCTGCTCTTGAGGTTATGCAGGACTCTGACTTGCTTCTAACCAGCAAAACACAGAAAAAGTTGTAGGTTGTCATTCCCACCTAAGATTCTGTCTTAGAACACTGGAAAGAGAGATTTTCCTGCTGTCCTGGAAGCCATGTTGTGAACTCCCTACAAAGAGAGGAGTGCCAAGGAACACAAGTGGTGCCTAAGGCCTCAGGGCATCCTTTAACTCACAACTAGTAAGAAACCAGAGCTCTCAGTTACACAGCTGGAATGAAATGAATTTTCCAACAACATAAATGAGCTTGGAAGTGGATTCTTTCTTCTTTAGTTGAGTCTCCAGATGAGACTGCAGCCCAGCTGACACCCAGGTGCAGCCTTGTTAGACCCTAAGAAGAGGGCCTGTCTAAACTATGCCTGGATTCCTCATCGACAGAACTGTGAGATGACAGATGCCTCTATATTTTAATCCTCTAAGTCTGAGGTAATTTGTTATGCAGCAATAGAAAATTAATAATCTGACTTTAGCTTGAACAAATGCAGGGGCAAAGTCATACTGCTATCTGGATCAAAGACACAGCTTGTCTCCCTCACTTCCACTTCTGCTCCTAGTTGTAGTTTATCATATATTTACAATTTTTCCCTTGGTGACTTGCAATAATGAGTGGTTCCACTGTAGGTTGAAAGCCTCTCCCTCTTCAGTTATCATTTGAAGTCCTATCAAATTCCAAACACAGCAAATGCATCTTAAAAGTAGAGGGATAAAATGTGGATAGACAGGATAGAAGCTAGGATTTTTTTAATGATAACTTTTTTTCTCATCATTACAAAACTCATATGTGTTCACTGTAGGAAGTAAATCATAATGGAGATGACTCATCCAAATCAACAGCACAAGAAATGTGCACTAATACTGTCCATTATTCCACTGGTCTTATGTATATATATGTATCCAAAATATGGCACCGTGGGTCCTTTAAAACCTACGTTTTTTTGGTGTGGCGTGGTGGCTCACGCCTGTAATCCCAGCACTTTGGGAGGCTGAGGCAGGCGGATCACAAGGTCAAGAGATAGAGACCATCCTGGCCAACGTGGTGAAACCCCGTCTCTACTAAAAATGCAAAAATTAGCTCGGCGTGGTGGTGCATGTCTGTAGTCCCAGCTACTCAGGAGGGTGAGGCAGAAGAATCACTTGAACCTGGGAGGCAGAGGTTGCAGTGAGCCAGGATCACGCCAGTGCACTCCAGCCTGGGCAACAGAGTCTCAAAAAAAAAAAAAAAAAATTATGTTTTTGGGGGCCAGGCATAGTGGCTTAAGCCTGTAATCCCAGAACTTTGGGAGGTCAAGGGAAGAAAATCACTTGAGGCCAGGAGTTTGAGGTTACAGTGAGCTATATTTGTGCCACCGTACTCCAGCCTGGGCAACAGGGCGAGACTCTGTCTCTTAAAAACAATAACTAAACCTACATTTTTAAATTAGCAACATATCCTGCATGTTTTTCCAGTTATTTAATGATCTTAAACACCATTGTTAATTTTGTTACTATTCTGACATGGTATTTCATTTTACATATATGATTTAATTCATGTAATGAATCTGGATAGGGACAGAATTTGAAGCAACTGTAAAAATGTCCAACATATTGGGCATTTGGCAAATATTAAGTGGTCATCAATGTTACTCTGATACACATTAGAGTTTTCAACTTTAATGAATATTACCTAGTGATCTTAATACAGATTCTGATTCCAAATGAGACTCGGGTCTGTGGTGGAACAACAATTCTTTATTGCTCTAAGCTTATAGCTGATACTAATGCTCTTGGCACTTGCACATACTTTGAGTAGGAAGGGACTATGCAAGGGAGACACTAGAATCAACAGTCATAACTTGGAACTGAAAATTTGGACCACAAGAGATGGAGTAACAATGAAAGGCACAAGACATTAACAGATATTTCAAAGAACAAACAAGTGAACTTCAAGACAAATTAAATATGGAGCATAAGTGTGACAGAAGATTTGAAAATTATCTCTGTTTCTTAAATAAATTAGAAGACTTCAGGACTAGTGGTGCTATAGACAGAAATGTAGTCAATTTTAAAAGACTGTAATGAGGTTGATTTTAGCCATGTTGATTTTAATATAAGAATAGGTCATTGTTGTGGTTTAAGTTCTGTCCCTCAGAAAGATAGTTGAAGTCCTAACCCCAGGTACCTGTGAATATGGTTACATTTGGAAATAGGGTCTTTGCAGATGTAATGAAATTAAAAGGAGATTGTACTAGGTCAGGATGGGCCCTAGATCCAATGACTGATATTTTCCTTTTTTTTTTTTTTAAGACAGAGTCTTGCTCTGTCACCCAGGCTGGAGTGCAGTGGCGTGATCTCGGCTCACTGCAACCTTCGCCTCCCGGGTTCAAGCGATTCTCCTGCCTCAGCCTCCTAAGTAGCTGGGATTACAGGTGTGTGCCACCACGCCCGGCTAATTTTTGTATTTTTAGTAGACATGGAGTTTCACCATGTTGGTCAGGCTGGTCTCAAACTCTTGACTTCATGATCCCCCTCCTCAGCCTCCCAAAATGCTGGGATTACAGGCGTGAGCCACTGTGCCCAGCTGATATCTTTCTAAGGAGGGGACTGATACCTTCCTAAGATTTGGAGACACAAAGACACACACAGGGAAAGAGGCTATGTGAGGATGGAGGCAGAGACTGGAGCAACGCCGCAATAAGCCCAGGAGCAGCGAAGACCATCCACAACAACCAGAAGCTAAGAAGAGGCAGGGAAGGACAGTCTCCCAGAGACCTCAAAGGGACACTGATACCTGGATTTCAGACTTCTGTTATCCAGAACTGTGAGAGAATACATTTATGTTGTTTTAAGCCACCCAGTTTGTGGTATTTATTATGGAAGCTCTATTAAACTGTTTGGTTGGTGCAAAAGTAATTGTGGTTCTTGCCATTAAAAGCAATACAGTTATCTGGCCAGGCGCGGTGGCTCACACCTGTAATCCCAGCACTTTGGGAGGCCGAGGCAGGCAGATCACTTGAGGCCAGAAGTTCAAGAGCAGCCTGGCCAACAAGGTGAAACCCCGTCCCTACTAGAAATACAAAAATTAGCCAGGCGTGGTGGCCCACGCCTGTAATCCCAGCTACTCTTGGAGGCTAAGGCATGAGAATCGCTTGAACCCAGGAGGCAGAGGTTGCAGTGAACCAAGATTGTGCCACTGCCCCACCCCCTCAAAAAATAAAAAGGTAATACAGTTACCCAATTGCTGACATTGTGAGAACAAATAGAAGTATGAGACTGGAGAACATACTGGTCAGAAATAGAGATGCCAATTTTAGAAACTTCAGAATCAAAACTGTAGTTCAAGTTTAAATAGTTCAAGCCATAAAGAAAATAGGCATATATAGAGAAGAATTAACTGTATAACCTTGAAATCCCCTCCCAGTTAAGGAAACTGACTGTGAAGTGTGGCAACCCCCCAAAGTTTTTTAATGACTCTAAGCCCCACTCTCCAATTCCATACAAAAGAAGAGGCTCAATGAGACAAGCATTGAGTTGCTGTGCAGTTCTATTATTTTACATCTGTCATTAAGCTTATACTTTGTCTAGACACTGGGAAGCTAAGAAGCAGTAAGAGCAAAGTACAGAGTCTCTTTCGTGATCATGACAATAGGAATACCTTGTGCTGTGTCTCTCTGGGAGAGTTCAAAACATTTTTATCTATAATATACAATTAATCCCAACACCTTCACTCTGAAACAGAACAAGCATTATCATCATTAAAGGATAAAGAAACCAAGACTCGGGAGAGTGAAATGAAAAAGCTCCTTCAGTGTAATATATTTCCTGAATGAGACAGAATGCTTATCAGGAGAAAACCTAATGAAAATACTAAGAACATAGAAATACTGGCAAGAGACACATCACCTTCTCTCCCTCTCCCTCCTTCCCTTTTTCCCGTTCCATATCTTCCTCCCTACCTCTCTCTCTCCTCTACATTTCCTTCCCCTTATTTGTAAAAATAGATTTTCATTACGAAATATTTAACACTTGACAAAGGGAAATAACGGGTATGTTGGGTGACCAGGAAAATAGGTATTTTTCTTCCTTATATGTTTTTTCTTCCTCGAGTTAATGGATAAAGAAAAGTTGTGTTAGATACTCTATCATTTCTGTAAAGCTGTCAGTTTTCTCCAGTCTTTGAGGACTGGAGCAGTTATCAGTGGTGTTTTACTTAGGGTAAGAAACTGCAAGGCTGCCAAATTCATGTCCTGTGAGTGGAACCTCATTTTGTTCTCTAGGAAAAACCAATTCTTAAGCTGTCTTACCCCTTTAGAAGAGACATTTCCAATATGCTTCAACAAAGTATTAAAATTTTGCCTTTTCTTTACATTACAGTTTCATTCTTTGTGGTGCTTTTACCTAGAAAGTTGAAAAACAAAACCACCAACATCAAATAGTCTACATTAAAACAGAAGCTCCACCAGCAACCTAAACTTCTTATTGGCAGTAAGCATCTTTAGAACAAACCACACTTAAAAATAATGGCATACTTGCCACAAGTTGAATTGTGGACTACACAGAGTTAAAAGTTCCTTATTTTAAAAAGCTGTCAGAGAGGAATTTTCATTCTTTCATTTGCCTTTGAAGAGTGACTAGCCTGCAGCAATCTCAGTTATATTTTTCCTGGTGACACAATAACAATCCCAAGTGACACACCTCCTGAATGATTACAAATTGTGTTAGGCTGCAGGAACCTGAGACCAAAAACACAGGGGCTTAAACACTGTGTCACAAAGCCCCATCAGGAACTGCATGCTTTCCAGCTGGCTTTTCTAGCAGTACTTCCCTAGAGCTACTCCACCCTTTTCCACACCTTGCCTGGGAAATATCAAAGACCAACAAACAACACTAAAGACAAAGATCGTAGTGTAGCTACCAATCAGTGAACATGAACTTTTGCTTTAATGAACTCTATACTTTTTTTTGTTTGTTTGTTTGAGACAGTGCCTCACTCCTGTCACCCAGGCTAGAGTGCAGAGGTGCGATCTCAGCGCACTGTTGCCTCAACCTCCTGGGCTCAAGCAGTCCTCCCACCTCAGTCCCCCAAGTAGCTGGGATTACAGGAGCAAGCCACCACACCCAGCTAATTTTTGTATTTTTTTTGGAGACAAAGTTTCACCACTTCAGTAATCTGCCCCCCTCTGCTTCCCAAAGTGCTGGGATTACAGGCGTGAGCACCACGCCTGGCCTGAACGCTGTACTTTCACATAAGCTATAAAACAGGACAAGTGTTGTCCTTATTAAAACATGTAAAAACTGACACATGGGCAGTTTAGCTGAAAAGATTATTCACTGTAACAGAGTCAACTGGCCAGGGCAGTGGACATGGGAGACGCTCTGAGGCCTCTGGACTAGGTGATCTGTGAAGGAATGTTCTACTTCAGTCCTTTGACCAATGCCTCAGAGCAGGAATTTCATAAATATTTGTTGATGTGTGAATAAAAGCTTTTGTACCTATACTTTACCAGTGGGAGGAGAATATCGGCAGTTAGAGTTTAATGATGTCTTATATATTAGGGAACACCAGAATGGTAAGGGGCGTGGGTGGAGAGTAGGTGGGGAGAGCTGAGTTAAAAATAAGGAGAGGGGCTAGATCTGTTCTTTTTGCTTCAATACTTTGTTCACTATAGTCACGCCAAGCCAGGTACACATCCTACTTCAAAGGGTTTTTGTAGTGCCCCTAGTAATTTTCAGAAAATGTTAGCTATTATTATTATTATTACTACTACCATTATTATTGTTATTCTTGAAATGGATAATGGGTTCAGAGTCATGAAAACCAAAACCATATTTCCATAGCAAATGCATGTGTAAAGGCCCATGAACATTTTTTTAAAAAGCCACATACTTAAATGTATATATTCGATTTATCCAACTAACTTGGTGCCTTCATGCCTGTGTCTTTTCCCATCATCGGAACTGCAGACATTTTGTAAAAGGTTCCCTGCCCCAGAATAGTTGTTCAGCATCAACTCTTGGGTAAATCTAAGAGGGACAGGCCTTTAATTGAGCTGACGTTCCAAGTCATTGAGCTGGACACTGAGGTAGGATGAGCCATATTTGCTGCTAGGAATAATAATAATAATAGCTCCATCATTTACTGAGAGTTTACTATGTGCCAATTACTCCATTAAGCCCTTTATTTTCACTACTTTATGTAATCTTACAACAATCCTACTAAAATGTACTTTTACTACCTCTATTTTCCCTGTGAAGAAGCTGAGGCTCAGAAAGATTAAACATAATAACTTTTCTATGATCTTCATGGAACTGTATTATTTTCTGAGTGGAAGCAGCCTGAGAAGTGTGAGCAAACTGACAACAGTAAGATAGAGAGCTTGAACTGGATCAGAAGTATAAATCCAGGCATATCTCAGCTAAAATAGTCAGAACAGGGGACTTTGAGAGATCCTCTGAAGCTCTAGAATGCCACATTCCTGGCCTCAGCTCAGCACAAGATGCCACAGCCTGGCCATGGCCCACTGCTGTGCTTAGATCCTGAGCAGCCAGGAGCCATCCTTGGCTAGTTGATTCAAGAATCACCGTCAGTGGTTTGTATCTTCTTGGCTTCCTGAAGAGCCAGGCTGATAGTCTAACAATCATATTCATTGCAGCCAATCACAGCATTTTGGGAGCTGCTCTTTCAATGTCACCTTCAGGCCCTGCATCACATTGAAAAAAATATACATATTATTCTTTCAAGGTTGAATTAGACTCTTGGACCCACTCAAAGTCATTGAGATCTAAGCCTGATGAGAAAGGTGGAGAGTCAGCTAGGTAAATAATATTGATACTAAATAACATCAGTCACAAAATGTAAGTAAGAAAATGTATTCTGAGGGCAACTTGAAAAGTGAAGAATCGAAGATGTCCAGAGTGAGGACATCATTACTGGGCTCTACATGTGCCCTCTCAGAGCTGTCATGTGGGTGTGTAAGTCCCAGTAAGTGTGTTAAGCAATCACAGCGGATACTTTGTAATATTTTCTCACGGTCCTGTGGCTTCTCTCACCAGCTAACTAAATGTCCAGTGTTGATAAATCTTGATTGGTGTAAATCAACATTTACTAAGTGTCTGTTGAGTGACAATGAGCCAGTCACTCAATATGTTAACATATTTTTTTCTCACAATAACCCTGTGAGGAACTTGAGATTATAATCCCATTTACCAGATCCAGAAACTGAAACTATAACCTTAGGGTTCTAGGCTACCAATTTCCTCAGCAAATTAGTATTTAGACCAAAGTGATGCTGAAGAGAATGCTTTCTTTCCACCATTCACAGTTGCTTCAGTCTTGGCTTTTCCAAGCTCTCTCCAGGCAGAATATTTAGGGAAAACAGAACTTTCTCACTTGTAAATCAATCAAATGGCATACATATGTTATAACCTCTTCTCAAATAAGAGAGTGAATTTTTTAGGCAAAAAAATCTAAAGTTGTTTTACTTTACAAATACTTATATGAACTGCAGATTTCTTTACTTCTCTAAGAAATAACAAGAAATAATATGATTTATTTTAGATAAGGTTTTAAGATTATTTAAAAGCTCTTACATTTTGAGGATAGTACCTGAATCACAGATTGTATATTATTCCCAAGTCTCATTAGAGTTTTCAAGGAGAAAGTCATCCTTATATCTACCAGCTAGTAGAATATCTGGCAATAGAATTTATAGTGCAAGAGTGACCATTAACTCCTACGTCTTTAAAGCACATTTCTCTTAGAGACCTTGACAGTTTAGACATAGGGCAAAAGCTTCATTTATTGACTTCTACTTGAAGAAGATGAAAAGGGTATTTTGAAAGGAAATAGTAATAAAAATAAAAGTTGAATCCTAAAAGCCTTCAAGGAGGAAGATGATAATACCATGCATATGGCAGTTAAATATATTTTTCCTTAGTATTAAATATTGTATCACATCGAATGCCTGAAGGTATTAACAAAAACATCCCTGTACCTTATAAAATCAGATGTGGCACTATCTAAGGCAGTATTTTCAAACTAATGGCTACAACTCTGAAGCACATTGTTAAATCTATTTAGTGGGTCATGAGCAGCATTTTTTACAAAAAATGAATAGAGTAGATTATTTTTGAAAATAAAAGATTAGAATAAAATAGAATGTATTAGCCTACATAACACATTGTAAAGTTTTATATTATGAATGTTAATTCCATATGCATTACTGTTTCCTTATCAAATACAATAGTGCTTGGATCATAACAGGCAACAGAGGAATATTTGTTGTTGAATGAATGAATGCATATATATATGTGTGTGTGTGTATATATGTAGTTATAGGTATACATATGCATGTGTATGTGTGTATGTGTTTGTGTGTATGCATATATATTTTGTAGAGATTGGGTTTTGCTATGTTGCTCAGGCTGGTCTTGAACTCCTGGTCTCAAGTGATCCTCCTACCTCAGCCTGCCAAAGTGCTGGGATTGAAGGTGTGAGCCACCATGTCCAGCCTAATTTTTTATTAATCCTTTATACTAAATCGTAATGTAAAATGTATTTCTTACTGTAGGACAGGCTATAAACTTTGGAAAACTCTGTGTGTGTGTACATATCCATATGTATATATGACTATATATATAGGTACATATATACACACACATACATGTATACACATATACACATATATAATACATAGTAATTGCACATACATATATCTAATGTTTCAGGACAAATTTTCTAAAAGCAGAGCTGAGATAGGGATTTTAGCGCAAGTGACATATTGAGAGAGTGCTGGCAGGAGACACCTGTAAGGCAGGGACATTAGCTGAATAAGACAGTGGAGAGAAAGCAAGGCAAAGCTGTGGTTTCAAAAGTCTAACCTCCCAGCTTTCTCCAGGAAAGGCAGCTCCCATCAGCCAAGAGCAGTCCCCATCCAGAGGAGTGGGCAGTGACAAGCCTGACTCCTCTCAGCTAATAACTTTTTATTCATTTAATCATCAAATACTTTTTGAGCACCTACTCCATGCCCAGAACTGAGGGAAGCCCTAGAGTCTGAACCAATCTCATAGAGATTATAGTTTACTAGATCAAAGTCCAACTGCAATTTTTTTAAAAAGGTGAAACACATATGATAGAACACTTTGTAACAGGAAAAGTGGTTATTTCCGTCATAAATCAAATTCCTCATATGACCTTTCAGTTTCTTTTACGCCTCAGTTTTCCTAGAATTTTAAACTTTCTACAATGAAACCAGCACATGCATTTAAAATGAGGTGATATGCTTGTGTAGTTACATATGGGGCTTGATTAGCAGCCTAAAGGAATTTTTAAATATACCAACATTTTCAAAATATGTAAAATATGCTACAAGTTTAAAGTTTGCAATCATAAAATAATTATATGAAGTGGCAAAAACCCTGTCAACTATGTTATTGATATGGAAATAAAAAGTTATATTTCTGAAGAAGAGAATTTAGCAGAATCTTAACAAAGCCAACCAAGCAAAACAATTTCTAATCTACTGCTGGATTCTACATAGTCTCCTAATTTTAAACGATGTTTTAAATATTTGGGTGATTACACTACGAAGCTACACAACCTGATTTTATAAGACTTGTGGAAATACATTGATATTAAAGAACAGTGAAAAGTCTCACTTATTCTCATTCTTGCACTATCCTATCCTCATATTGTTTTTTTTAAGAATGCATCAAAAATTTCTACCTTTCCAATATGAGTCACAAATGCAGATTGAATCATGTCACTCACTGGCCCCAACACCCTTACTACCTCCAGCTTATTTACAGTTTGGAACCAGCCCGCATTTTTTTTTTTTTTAGACAGAGTCTTGCTGTGACGCTCAGGCTGGAGTGCAGTGGACCTATCAGGGCTCACTGCAACCTCTGCCTCCTGTGTTCAGGCGATTCTCCTGCCTTGGCTTCCCAATTAGCGCGATTATAGTCATGCATTACCACACCCTGTAGCTGGGATTACAGGTATGCACAACCGCGCCCGATTAAGTTGGGTAGTTTTAGTAGTCAGGGTTTCACCATGTTGGCCAGGCTGGTCTGGAACTTCTGACCTCAAGTGATCCGCTTCCCAAAGTGCTGGGATTACAGGCATGAACCACCATGCCCAGCCAGGAGACCACACTTTGAACAGCAAAGTCTAGTACCTTGATTCTCAAACTTGACTGCATTTGGAATTACGCACTGATATCTGGATCCCATCCCCAGATACTCTGACTTTTCTGGTACGAGGTACAATGGACCATGGAGAGTTTTAAAACTCTGCAGTTGGTTCTAATGTACAACAAAGTTTAAGAAACATTGGTTTAATATATACCCCAGGTCTAATAATTAGGTCCTTGATTGTTCTACTTTGTATGAGATCTAGTCTCAAAAGTCTACATGACATAATTATTGCCATTCTCATTTCCCCCTGCCTGGACCTCCACCAAATCACACACTGGAGCATTTCCTTGAATGACTGGTAAAGATCTGCTAAATTTGGAAAATTTTCCTTGATGCTGATTATAGTGCCTGCTTGCCTGGATCTTTAAATCTGGGCTCTGACATTGTTGGCTCTGAGATTTCCTATCACGGCATTTTTCTCCTGCCCATCAAATATTTATTACATAGCATTCTATAGCCACATAAGAAATAATTGATGGCATACATTTAAAAAGAATCATTCGTTTATTTATTCAAGTAAATCCTTTACCAAGTACCTATTGTGTGTCAGGCAATGTAATAGAATCTGGGGATATGGCATTAAACAAAACAGACAAAGTAAAGCCCCTAGCCTATTGATACCTATATGCTAATGAAAGACACAACTACTGGCCAGGCGCGGTAGCTCATGCCTGTAATCCCAGCACTTTGGGAGGCCGAGGCAGGTGGATCACAAAGTCAGGAGATCGAGACCATCCTGGTTAACATGGTGAAACCCCGTTTCTACTAAAAATACAAAAAATTAGCTGGGTGTGGTGGTGGGCACCTGTAGTCCCAGCTACTCGGGAGGCTGAGGCGAGAGAATGGCATGAACCCAGGAGGTAGAGCTTGCAGTGGGGCGAGATCGCGCCATTGCACTCCAGCCTGGGTGACAGAGCAAGACTCTGTCTGAAAAAAAAAAAAGAGACGACTACAGAGCAAACAAATATTTAGACTGAGCGTAAGTAGTGATAAAAATTATGAACAAAAACAAAATGAAAGGATAAAGAGTGACAGAGTCAGATATTTCACACAGGATGGCCTTAGTAGGACCTCTTGGGCAGGAACCATTGGAGCAAGACCAAAATGAGGGTAGGGAAAAAACACACACATCTGGAAGGAAGAAAATTTAAAACAGAGGGAAGAAGGGCAAAGACTCTGAGTGTGCAGCTTGGAGTGTTTAGGGTAGCGTAAGAAGGTCATTGTGGGCAGAGTTGAAGAAGCAAAGGGGCTGTTAGGAGGTGAAAAGGAGGGCAGGGGCCAGATTAGGGACAGCCAGATCAGACATAGTAAGGTCTTTTATTCTAAGTGGGATGGAAGTCGTTGGAGGGATTTGAGCAAGGGATTTAAAAAGGATTGACTTAGCTATAATATATTTTTTTATATACCAAAGTCTATTTGACAATGTTTGTCTAGACTTTTCAATTGTTAACCTGATTGTGAATGTTTTAGGATATACTACAGAGGAGGTTTATCAGACCAGATGGTTCTCCACTCCTTTCAAATGTTTGATGGTTAGATAACTGTTCTTCAACTCTTTAGTCCCAGTACACAGAGAGAAACTGTGAGCTTTTATATGGATTGTATCTTTGTAAAGTTCTAGCTTGGCTTTTTAAATAGAGATATGATTGAATGCATGAGGTAATCTCTCCTTTAAAAGGAGCACTCAAATATCTCACACATCCCATCTGGATGCCTAACAGGTATCTCAAACATAATATAGTCAAAAGAGAACATGCTGGGCGTGGTGGCTCATGCCTGTAATCCCAGCACTTTGGGAGGCTGAGGCTGGCAGATCACTTGAGGTCAGGAGTTCAACATCAGCTGGGCCAGCATGGTGAAACCCTGTCTCCGCTAAAAATAAAAGCATCAGCCAGGCATGGTGGCACATGCCTGTAATCCCAGCTAATCAGGAGGCTGAGGCAGGAGAATCACTTGAACTGGGGAAGGGGAGGTTGAAGTGAGCCAAGACCACGCCACTGCACTCCAGCCTGGGTAACAGAGGGAGACTCCGTCTCAAAAAAAAAAAAAGAGAACCACCGATTTTTCTCTATTAAATCTACTTCTTTTGATTTCAGTAAATAGCACCACCATCTAACCAGTTGTTCAGGTCAAAACTGAGTTGCCATCTTAGATTGCTCTCTCATCCTCATCTAATCCATCATTAAGTGTTGGTTCCACCTCCAAAATGTTTCATCAATCTACCACTTTCACTCCCTCTACTGCTACAACCTTTATCTCTACTGCCATTTGAAAGGCTAAGGATAAGGTCAACCAGACACCCAAATCATGATGAAGGTGGTAGTAACATAAATGACTCTGGACTTCAAAGGAGCATTCTGGGCTGGAGATATCATTTGAAAGACTTGTGGGTGCGAGTAGTATTTAAAGCCATAAGACTGCATGAGATAACCTAGGGAGTATATAAAAATAGAGAAAATGTTCCAGACTGAAGCCCTGGAGTACTCCAAGAAAGAAGACTGGGTAAGAGTCCCAGAGAGATAGTAGAAGAATCAAAAGAAAGTGGTATTCTGGAAGCCAAGGCAAGAGAGTGTTTCAAAAGGAAGAAGTGATCAATTGTGCCAAATACTTCTTATAGATTAAGATGAGAACTAATATTAACCACCGAACCTAATTGATCTCTTGCCCAGACTACTACAAAAGCTTCCTAATCTATCTTGCTGACTCTCATTAGGCCTCTTTATGGGCTGTCTTCCACAAAAAATCCACAGTGATCTTTCCGAAGCTTAATCATATCAGACCACTTCTCCACTCAAACCCTCCAATGGCTGCTCATTCCACGTGGACTTTAAAAAGGCAAAGTTACACATCATCTGGCTTCTGCCTGCCTCTCTGAATTTATCTCCCTCCATGTTCCCCCTGCTATGCTCCAATCATGTTAGCTTTAAGTTAGCTTTCTTTCTTTCTTTCTTTTTTTTTTTTTTGAGATGGAGTCTCGCTCTGTCACCCAGGCTGGACTGCAGTGGTGCGATCTTGACTCACTGTCACCTCCGCCTCCTGGATTCCAGCCCCAGCCTCTGAAGTAGCTGGGATTACCGGCACAAGCCATCACATTCGGCTAATTTTGTATTTTTAGTGGAGACGAGGTTTCACCATGTTGGCAGGCTGGCCTCCAACTTCTGACCTCAGGTGATCCACCCGCCTTGGCTTCCCAAAGTGCTGGGATTACAAGCATGAGCCACCGCGCCTGGCCTATGTTAGCTTTAAGTTAGATTCTGTAGAAGACACACACTATTGATGGCCTATCCTTATCCTGCCTGGAGTTGAAGAGTTTTCAGCATTCTGACAGTTTCTCATCTTTAGCACAGTGTCTCTTTTTGCGTTTGCCTGAGGGCTTTCTTCAGGGGTTTGCTTGACCTCCACAGGCACAACCTTGAAGTGCTGGGGCTTAATACACAAGAATTGTACTCAACCAATGAGATAGGGGAGAAGGCAGATACACAGCCCAGACTCTTGGGTCTCCGGTAGGATGATCCTGAGTTAAGCTCCAAGTGGTTTATCAAAGGAGCCCCAGGGCCCCAGGGGAAATGAGCCTCCATCATCCACAGCAGTAACTTACTTATAACATACCCTTTATTGGTTTTTCTCTCTCCCTGGTCACCTTCTCCATTTCCTCTCTGGTGCTTCCTGGGGTGACTTGAATAAACTACCTGCACTCAGTCCTTATCTCAGGATCTGTTATAAGAAATTCAAAGGAAGACGCACGCCCAGACTCTTCTCAGCCTCTAGCTTTTGCAGGTGCTCTACCTTCGACTTAGAAAGCACTTCTCTCAAACCTTTGCATGTCTTCTTCTCATCAGTGGATATCTTAGTCCCTCTGGGCTTCTAGAACAAAAATGCCAGAAACTAGTAAGCTTATAAACAAGAGAAATTTGTTTCTCACAGTTCTGAGGCTGGGAAGTCCAGGATCAACATGCTGACAGACTTGGTGTCTGGTGAAGAGCTATTTCCTGGTTCCCAGATGGCATCTTCTAGCTATGTGCTCATATAACAGAAGGGGTGAGAGATCTCTCTTGAGTTCTTTTTATAAGGGCCCTAATCCCATTAATGAGGGCTCTTGTGACCTAATTACCTCCCAAAAGGCTCCACCTCCTAATATATCACATTGGGGCATAAGATTTCAATGTGTGGATTTGTGGGGGGCACATTCACACCACAGCAGTGGGCTTCAACCTGAATGTTTCATCTTTAAAGAGCTCCCTGTCCCTTTGGTTCAAGTAACTTCCATCAGTCACTCTATCCCTGTTGCAATTTCTTTATAGCATCAGTCAGTGCTAAATGTTATCTGATTTAAATTCCATGAGTTTATCAGCTGCCTCACTTCTTCTGTCCTCACACTCAGCACACTTCCCAGACACAGTTATGAGACACAACATTGTAAGAATTCCTTAAAGGCACAGACTGTCTCTCAGCTTCCTTGCTCAGCCCCTAAAAGTATCCAGACTAGAAGACCTAGTCAACATCTGTAGACTGGCTGACCTAAGGCCTTGCTTCTCATAGTGGGGTATATGTACTCCTGCCCTGGCTGCTTGGTGTTACATCAGAGAGTCTGCATTTATATATCCAAGAAGCATAAAATATAACACATCTTCTAGAAACATAAACTTGATCAGAAACAAAGTGTGTGTATATGTGTACATTTGTGTATGGGTGTAGGAATGTGTATGTGTGTATGTATGTAGGAAATAGTTAAATCATTTACTTTTAAATAATTAAACTTTTATTTTTATATTTAAACAAACATATCTTATGGAGTAACATGGGAGATACTCATGGGCTTTTATGGTAAAATAAGTGTTCACTGTCCCTTGCTTTAGGGGTACTTTGATGGGAAATTCTAAAAGCCTTCCTCGGAGGGACCCATACTCTAATTGGAAAATGGAGGAAACTCTAATGGGAATGGATGGCTACACAAACTGTCCCGATTTTTTTTTTCTAAGTTTTTATCCTGTTCTCAGGAGCTTTAAAGCCATTACCCATACATCCCCATTTTCTGGCCCAGTTTTCCCCAAACTGAGCTCCCCAGAACCATTACTTTATGTTCTCTAGAGATTAATGAAAATCTGTACTCAAATAAGACTGGAAACAGCAGATTAAACCTCCTTAGAGCCCTTAATAAATGCTAATGTGCATTTTCATATACCGAAGAAAGAGTGTGTAATATACTCTTCCTCAACATTTATTTGACCCTTTTTAGAGTTTGTTGTTGGCGTTGTTCAAACAGAGTCTCGCTCCGTCACCCAGATGGGAGTGCAGTGGTATGATGTTGGCTCACTGCAAGCTGTGCTTCCCTGGTTCAAGCAATTCTCCTGCCTCAGCCTCCCGAGTAGCTAGGATTACAGGCACGTGCCACCACATCTGGCTAATTTTTGTATTTTTAGTAGATTTGGGGTTTCACCACGTTGACCAGTTTGGTCGGTTGGTCTCGAACTCCTGACCTCAAGTGATCCACCCATCTCAGTCTCCCAAAGTGCTGGGATTACAGGCGTGAACCACTGCACCGGGCTTGGTATTTTTTAAATTGGGAAACACTGCACTGACCCAAACGGAATTGGATGGTATTCCAACCCTGAGCACATTTCCAGGTCAGATATCCTGCAAAGTGCTTTTCACAGGAGCTTGTATACCTGTGAGGTAAAGGAATAATTATTCCTTTAATCTTCAAAAAAGCCTTCCAGGTAGGAATTAATCTTCAATTTCTGAAGAGAATATTGAGAGGTGAAATAATTTGACCCAGCTTCCATGGCCAGTAGGTAGTAGAAAGAGGATTCAAAACCATGTTGATCTGGTTCCAAGGGCCCTTTCTTCCACTTAGCACAGCTGAAAAACAACTGAAATGTTCAGAAGTAGCTTCTGTTAAAGCTACTAAAGAAAAGATTTCTAGATTTCTAGATGTTCTTCTCAAAATAACGAATGTAGCAAAGGGGTGGGGAATAAATATTTAATATTTTAAGTGATTGTTCATTTCAACTGATCTTCTGGGCTTATTGTTTGTAAAATATTGTTTTATATTCTTAGAAGTAATTATTTTTAGACAATTGCGGGGAATTTTGAAGAAAACAATATTTTTGTTTGAATGCACTCTATATAATCAGTCCACAGATGATTCAGTACATGGAAAATTGAATTTTTTTTCTATGGCAAGATTTAAGAAAGTAATCATACACATTTCTGAAGCAATTATGAACATATTAACTTAACATTCAGCATACCATAAACCTAGTGGATGTCCAGTTTGTGGGCCGAAGGAAGCATACTATAAACGGTATTACATTTGTCTGCCTAACAAGTAGACATTGACTAGGTAAACTCTTTGTTGAATGTGAATTGGGACTTAAATATAGAGTCATTCACCATATAACTGTGTTTTGATCAATGACAGACTGCATATACCATGTTGGTCCCATTAGATGATAATGGGGCTGGAATTACATCCAACTTCCTCTCAGAGACCACGCAAGCAAGAGGAGAGTGGAATAAAATCTGTAAAGTGGTGAGAGAAAAAAAACCTCACCAACTTTGAATTCTGTACCCTGCAAAATTATCCTTCAAAAGTGAAACAGAAATAAAGACTTTCTTTGGCAAACAATAATAGAAGGAAATTGTTACCATTAGACCTGCCTTGCAAGGAATATTCTTTAGAGAAAAGGAAAATGAGAAAGGTCAGAAACTCAGATCTACATAAAGAAAGGAAAAGCATTAGGGAAGCAATAAGTGAAAGTAAAATAAAAACTTTTATTTTTCTTATTCTTAATTGATCTAACAGATAACAGTTTGTTCAAAACAATAATAGCAACAACATATTTGATTGTGTATATGCATATATATGGCTATTTATACTTGTATAAAGTGCAATAAATAACAGCTATAATAAAATCAATGAGAAGGAGAAATTAGAATTATTTTAGTATTATAAGGCACTCATACTACCCTAGAAATGACATAATGTTATTTGAAAGTGGACCTGGATTAGTTGTAAATATGTACACTGCAAACTCTAGGGCAGTCACTAAAAAAAAAAAACTTTAAAAAGAAGTATGACTGATATGCTCATAAAGGAGAGAAAATGGAATCATAAAAATTGTTCAATTAAAACCACAAAAGGCAGAAAAGAATGGAAGACAAAACAGGGACACAGAACAAGAGCAGCAAGTAGAAAACTAACCTGGGCACATGGTGAAACTCCATCTCTACAAAAAATACAAAAGTTAGCCTGGCATGATGGTATGTGCCTATAGTCCCAGCTACTTGAGGAGCTAAAGTGAGAGGATCACTTGAGCCCAGGAGTTCAAGGGAGCAGTGAACCGAGATCGCCCACTGCACTTCAGCTTGGGTAACAGTGAGACCTTGTCTCAAAAAGAAAAGAAAAGAAGCAAGATCCAAGACCCAATTCTATGTTCTCTGCAAGAAAGTTACTTCTTTTATTGTTATTGTTGTTGTTGCTGTTGTTGTTGTTGTTGTTGTTGAGACAGAGTCTCATGTATTGCCCAGGCTGGAGTACAGTGGTGCCATCACAGCTCAGTGCAACCTCCACCTCCCAGGTTCAAGTGATTCTCCTGTCTCAGCCTCTCAAGTAACTGGGATTACAGGCACCCACCACCATGCCTGGCTAACTTTTGTATTTTTAGTAGAGACAGCATTTTACCATGTTGACCAGGCTGGTCTCAAACTCCTGACCCAGGTGTTCCGCTCACTTCAGCCTCCCAAAGTGCTGGGGTTACAGGCATGAACCACCGGGCCCCACCAGAAAGTTCCCTTAAATATAAAGACACATATAGATTAAAAGTAAATGGAGGTAGGCCAGATACAGTGGCTCATGCCCATAATCCTACTCCCACCTTAACCTCCTAACCTTTGGGAGGTTAGGGTGGGAGAAGTGCTGAGGCCAGGATTTCGAGATCAGCATGGCCAATGTAGTGAGACTCCATCTCTACAAAGTAATAATAATAATAATAATAATAATAATAATAGATGAAGGTATACAAGACTAACATTAATCAAAAGAAAGCAGTAGTAACTATATTAATCTCAGACTTCAGACCAAAGAAAGTTATTAGAAATAGAGGACATTAAATAATGATAAAGGGGTCTATTTTTTCCAAGAAGACATAACAATCCTTAACATATATGCACCTAACAACAGAATGCACCTTAACATATATGCACCTAACAACAGAATGCACCTTAACATATATGCACCTAACAACAGAACAACATGAGACAACCTCTTTCACTTCACAGCATAATGCTGTGGTAACTATTTCACAATCAGTAGTTTCTGCAGATTATTTATACTCACTGTCTTAATTTAATCCAGGATGCTAGATTACCTACTAATTAAACAGGGAGGAATCTGTGCAATTGATGGCACTTCTTCTTGCACATAAATAAAATACATTGAGTATTATAGAGCAGACCACATGGTTAAAATGAATAGACTCCTTGTCTGGTCATTTGATTTCAGTTGATTCAGTTCATGGGGACTCTGGCTAAGGAACATATTTCAAATTCTTGGTATTATACCCCTGATAGTCATAGTAGTAGTCTCTCTGGTGCGCTGTATCCTCTCAAAGTTTTAAATGTTTCCGTACAGCCATCTGCCTAATGTCAAATGGTCTCTCTCCAGCTGGAAAAACAGAAACTCAAAGAAAACACGTGATAATGAGGAGGCCACCATTACCTATAAATGGCATGCTGAGACCAGAAACCCAAAATGATGGTAACTGAGAGTAGTCCTGATGCCCTAAATTTTGGTCATGCTCTCAATGGGGAGGAGAGAAATCTAGATGAGGATGACCAAAAGGGGGAAATTGTCAAATAAAAAATTATGGGGCCAGGTGCGCTGGCTCACACCTGTAATCACAGCACTTTGAGAAGCCGAAGCAGGTGGATCATGAGGTCAGAAGGTCAAGACCATCCTGGCCAACATGCTGAAACCCCCCCACCGCCTACTAAAATACAAAAATTTAGCCAGGCATGGTGGTGTGCACCTGTAGTCCTAGCTACCTGGAAGGCTGAGGCAGGGGAATCGCTTGAACCCGGGAGGCGGGAGGCTGCAGTGAGCAGAGCTAGCGCCACTGCACTGCAGCCTGGTGACAAAGCAAGGTGACAAAGCAAGATTCCGTCTCAAAAATAATTAATTAATTAATTAACTAATTAAAAAATTATAGAAGTCCATTGTTTTGGACTAAGCTCCTACACTAGGCCCCAACAGACCAGGTTAAAAATCAAAATGAAGTCACTCATGCTAAAGTTCCACATTACCGGACCTAAACTGCTATCGAACCTTCCAAAAATCAGGAGAGAGAGAGAACAGCCAATTTCCCAGATAGGCCAGTTTAAATATCCAATTGACATGAAAATAAAGTTTCCTCTGCTTTAGTCCTTAAAAAAAAAAAAAAACAACAACAGTAGCCTAAAGGGAAGTAACCTGATGTAAACTAATTAGTTATTTTTCTATTGTTCTCTCTTCCTGTTCCTGCCCTACAAGAAACAACTTGGAAAGGATTAATATAGTCTGTTCTTTGCTTCTGCTTCTTTAGCCCTTCTCTATCTATAAAGCCAAGCTTTTCTTCTCAGCCCATTGGAACATTAATTCTATTTATGGAATGAAGTGTTGCCTGATTCTAGAATCACAAAGTCAATTGAGATTTTTTAAAAAATATACATGAAGCAAAAATCGACAGAACTGCAAAGAGAAATAGATAATCCACTATTATAGTTGAAGACTTCAACACCCCTGTATCTGAAATGGACACATCCAGTAGGCAGAAAATCAGTAGGGGTTTTCAGGATGATACTGTACAGTGCCATCAATCAACTACATATAATCGACATCCATAAGCTACTTTATCCATCAATACCACTATACACATTCTTCTCAAACTCACATTGGAATATTCACCAACTGAGACCACATTCTGGGTCATAAAACAGACCTTAACAAATTTATGAAAATAAAAATCATACAGTATATGTCTGATCTTAGACCAAAAGGGAATTAAACTGAAAATTGATAATAGAAAAATAGCTGGAAAATCCCCAAAAAACTTAGAGATTGAACAAGCACATTTCTACATAGTACCTGAGTCAAAGAAAACATGTCAAGAGAAATTTTAAAATACTTGGAACTAAATGAAAATGAAGACAAAGTTTTCAAAATTCATGGGATGCAGAGAAAGTAGTGCTCAGAGGGAAATTTATGGCATTGAGTGCATAGATTAGGAAAAAGGAAATATCTAAAATCAATCACCTAAGCTTCTACTTTAGGAAACCAGAAAATGAAGAGCAAATGAAATCCAAAGCAAGCAGAAGAAATGAAATAATAAACATTCGAGCAGAAATAAAACAATAAATTAAAAATAGGAAATCAGTATGAAAATCAATAAATCAAAATCTGGTTTTCTAAAAATACCAGTGAAATTGATAAGCCTCTAATTGGACAAACTAGAGAAATAAAGAGAGAAGACACAAATATCAGAAATAAAAGAAAGCACATCACTACAAATCCCATGGACATTAAAAGGATGATAAAAGAATACTATGCAGCTTGGCCAACATGGCAAAACCCCGTCTCTAATAAACACACACACACACACACACACACACACACACACACACACACACAAATTAGCCAGGCGTGGTGGTGGGCACCTGTAGTCCCAGCTACTTGAGAGGCTGAGGCAGGAGAATGGCGATAACCCGGGAGGCGTAGCTTGAAGTGAGCTGAGATCACACCACTGCACTCCAGCCTGGGTGACAGAGCGAGACTCGGTCTCAAAAAAGAAAAAAAAAAAAAAAAAAAAAAAAAAAATATATATATATTTTTATATATACACACACACACACACACACACACACACACACACACACACAAAATTAGCCAGGCATGGTGGCGCATGCCTGTAGTCCTAGCTGCTTGGGAGAATGAGGCACGAAAATTGCTTGAACCCAGGAGGCAGAGGTTGCAGTGAGCTGAGATCATGCCACTGCACTCCAGTCTGAGTAACACAGCAAGACTCTGTCTCAAAAAAGAAAAGAAAAAAAAGTAATAATAACAGACCAATTCCTTCAAAGATATAATCTGCCAAAACTCATACAAAAAGAATAGAAATTTGAGTAGTCCTATATCTATTAAAGAAATTGAATCAATAATTAATAACCTTCCAAAACAGAAAGCACCAGGCTCAGATGAATTCACTGGTGAGTTTTACCAAACATTTAAGGAAAGATATTAGAAGAAAAAGAAACTACAGACAAATCTCTCGCATGAACCAAGATGCAAAAATGTTCAACAAAATACTGGCACAGCAAATCCAAAATGTACAAAGAGAATTCATACCAAACCAAGTGGGATTTATTTCAGGTATGCAAAACTGAGTCAACATTAAAAAATCAATTAATATAATATTCACATGAACAGGTTAAGAAGAAAAATCCCATGATCATGTCAATAGATGGCATTTAAAAAATCTGATAAAATTCACCACCAATTCATTATAAAAATTCTCAGAAAACCAGGTATAGATAGGAAGTTCTTTGGATAGGATATTCTTTGATCAAGAATATCTACAAAAAAGAAATCCTGCAGCTAACATCATACTTAGTGGTGAGAAACTCAAACCTTTCTCACCAAGATCAGGAATAAGGCAAGGGTATCCCCTGTCATCACTGCTTTTCAATATCATACTGAAAGTCATAGCAAATGCACTAGGACAAAAAAAGGAAATAAAAAGTATACAGATCGGGAAGGAAGAAGTAAAGCTGCCTTGTTCATTGATGACATGGTAGTCTATGTAGAAAATCCAAAAGAACTGACACACATGAAAAGACTTCCCGGGACTAATAAATGATTATAGCAGGGTTGTAGGATACAAGGTTAACACAAAAAAGTCAATCACTTCTCAATATACCAGCAATGAACAAGTGGAATTTGTTTTTGTTTGTTTGTTTTTTGAGACAGGGTCTTGCTCTATTGCTCAGGCTGGAGTGCAATCATGACTCATGATAGCCTTGAACTGGGCTCAAGCAATTCTTCTGCCTCTGTCTCCTGAGTACCACAAATATGTGCCACCATGCCTAGTTAATTTTTAATTTTTAGAGATGGGGTCTCACTATGTTGCCCAGGCTGATCTTAAGCCCCCAGACTCAAGCAATATTCCTCCCTTGGCTTCCCAAAGCTGCAGGATTATAAGCATGAGCCACCATCCCCAGCTACAAGTGGAATTTGAAATAAAGAACTCAATAGCATGTGTGTTAACACTCCACAAAATTAAATACATAGGTGTAAATCTAACAGAATATGTACAATATCTATATGAGGAAAACTACAAAACCCTGATGAATGAAATCAAAGACTAAATAGAGAGAGATTCCACATTCATGGATGAGAAGACTCAATATTGCCAACATGTCAGTTCTTCCCAACTAAATGCATAGATTTAATGCAATCTCAATTTGTCAGGATAATTCTGGCAAATTATTTTGTGGATATCAACAAACTGATTCTAAAGTAGCCAACATAATATTGAAGGAAAAGAACAAAGTTGAAGGACTGACTCTACCCAACCTCAAGACACACCATAAATTTACATTAATCAAGACACTGTGGTATTTGTGAAAGAATAGAAAAATAGATCAAAGAAACAGAACACAGCCCAAAATAGACCCACAGAAATATAGTCAACTGATGTTTCCCAGAGGAACAAAGGCAATATATTAGAAGAAAGTCTTCTCAACAAATGGTGCTGAAACAACTGACATCTATATGTAAAAAATGAATGTAGACCCAGAGCACACACCCTTTACAAAAATTAACTCAAAATGGATCATCAATCTAAATGTAAACCACAAAACTATAAAACTTCTAGAAGATAAAATAGGAGGCAATTTGATGGTATTGGGTTTGGAAATAACTTTTTAGAAGAAAAAAAAGGCATAATCTATGAAAGAAAAAATTGGTAAAGTGGACTTCATTAAGATTTAAAATTTCTGTTTTGCAAAAGACACTGACTAGAGAATGAAAAGATAAGTCACAGACTGGGAGAGAATATTTGTAAAACATGTATCAGATAAAGAACTGTTACGTAAAATATACAAAGAACTCCTAAAATTCAACAATAAGAACACAAACCTGATTTAAAAATGGGCCAAAGACCTCCCCAAAGAAGATATACAGATGGCAAATAATCATATGAAAGATGTTCTATGTCATATGTCATTATTATACACTCATCCAAGCGCATAGAAGGTACAAGACCAAGAGTGACCCCTAATGTAAACTATGGACTCTGGGTGACGATGTATCAAGGCAGGTTCATCAGTCGTAACAAATGTACCACACCGGTGCAAGATGCTAAGAAGGGGGAATGTTAAGCATGTGGGAGTATAGGAGGGTGTATGGAAAATCTCTGTGCCTTGTATTCAATTCTGCTGTGAACCTAAACCTGCTCTAAAAAAATAAAATTTATCTAAAAACAAAAACCACTTAGACCTCTTGTAGCTCTCACATTCATATATTGTTGATAGGTTCACTGCCATATAGTTTTAGCATATATGATGTAGTCCATTCATCGGTATTTAGTTGTGTCTTATTTATTTTTTTCAGAAGACATTTAATTTTCAGAAGTCTTAGCAATTAAGTATTAATAGTTGTACTGTGCATTTTCTCTCTCTCTCTTTTTTTTTTTTGAGACGGAGTCTCACTCTGTCGCCCAGGCTGGAGTGCAGTGGTGCATCTCCGCTCACTGCAAGCTCTGCCTCTCGGGTTCACGCCATTCTCCTGCTTCAACCTCCCGAGTAACTGGGACTACTACAGGTACCCACCACCACACCGGCTAATTTTTTTGTATTTTTAGTAGAGACGGGGTTTCACCATGTTAGCCAGGATGGTCTCGATCTCCTGACCTCGTGATCTGCCCGCCTCGGCCTCTCAAAGTGCTAGGATTATAGACCTGAGCCACCCCGCCTGGCCTTTCTCTCTTTTTAAATACATGAGTACAGGCTGGGCATGGTGGTTCACGCCTACAATCCCAGCACTTTGAGAGGCCAAGGAAGGAGCATTGCTTGAGGCCAGAAGTTCAAGACCAGCCTGGGCAACACAGCAAGATATGTCTCTACAAAAAATAAAATAAAAGTTATCCAGCTGTGGTGGTGCGTGCCTATAGTCCTAGCTACTTGGGAAATGGAGGCAGGAGGATCAGTAGAGGCCAGGAGTTGAAGGTTACAGTGAGTTATTCCAGCTTAAGTGTCAGAGTGAGACCCTGTCTCAAAAAAATTAATTAATTAATTAATTAATTAATTAAATGCACGAGTACATTACAATAAAAAATTGCAACATTGCTTTCTAAATTATTCCTCAGTTACTACCTTCAATCCCAGAGGTAGAGGCCATCATCATTATCCAGTTTGAGTGTGCCTTCCAGAATTTTTCCATGCATGTCCATCCATATATGAACATATATAAGGATATCCTAGAGGTTAAAGGAGAGAAGCGTCTTTTTTTAACTTCACAATAGTTATTAGCTATCTTTCCATGACAATGTATATTGATTGTCCTTATTCTCTACAGTTGTTACCTAGTGTGTCATGATATGAATGTACCTTATCTTGTGAGTCGTTCTTCACTTGCTGAACACTTAGGTGGTTTCTTTTCCATATATCCCCCCCTCTAATAAATACTGATGCACTGCACATCTTAGCATGTGTCTCTTTGGTCGTATGTATGATGTTCCTTTCATGAGATAATGAGATGAAATTTAATTTTAATATACTGCGAATTCATCCTCCAAAGTTTCGGTACTAATTCATGCTTACCATCAGCAAAGCGTGGGAGATTTCCACACTCTAGGCAATACTTGATGTTATCAAAAAACTTAAGTCACTCTAAGGGGTAAAAATGTTATTCTCATTCATATTTTTACTGATTCTTGTATGTGCTAGATCTTCTCACTCATCACGATGTCCTTCCCAATTCCCATATAGCCTGGTGACCTTTGTGGGGTTGTTTTCAGTGCTCTTCCCTACAGCTAAGTGTTTGCTCAGAAAAGAATCTGGTATCACTTCTCTTAATGCTAATTTAAGTCAAGTGGTTACCATTCCTACAGAAATTTACATTTCAAATGTCATCTCCAATTGCAGAATAAGAGAGTGTATCAGCAATTTAAAGAATCATATAAGAGAAAAATTATTTCTTGGGCTAGGAGGTTTTCTCAGCTCCAGATATCACACTATTGAATAAAGGCCCTGGTCACGATCCACTAGAAATGACTTTATGGGTGGAAAATCATAACATTCTGGTGAGAAAACATTTGTTTATGCTGATTGCTTCTCAAATAATCTCAGTATCAGAGGATTCTTCAAGTAGCAAATGTGCTAAGCTCTGTTCTGAAAGGTGATGTGGTATGGCCGGGGAGGGAAGATGAGATACTGGAGTTCTGCAACAAAATTCATTCATATTAATTAACAGGAACCACATTGAGGCATGGGGGTTGTATATTTATGGGTCAGAAATATCTTCCTCCAAGTTTATGTGTAGAATTAGACATCTCAACCAGTCAGTAGGTCCTTTCTTAGAATAATAGATGTCTTCCTATTTTTTCATCAGCAAATACGTTGCCTCTGAGGAAGGTCTTTGAGACCAGGATTCATTTTGAAGAAATGTCTGACATAGGCCCTGCCATGCCAGCCTCTCTTGGTCTCGATTTTCTTATAACTTAAATGAAGCTAAAATGCCTTCACCAGCCTTACAGGATGATATGAAATTAAAATGTTATGCCTTATGTGAATGTACTTTTATCAACTCTTAAGTAGAGGCTGTAATTATTAAGTAAGTCAACAAATAAAACAACATTTTGAGCACCTATGTGCCTGATACTCATATTCATAGGCACAAAGACCTTGTGAGAATAAATATTATTGTTCCCAAGAGAAAGTATCAGCTCAAAGAAATTGAGTTTCATGCTCAATGTAAATTTGGCACTAGCAAAAAAAATTCAGACAAAATCTTTCTGAGTCTAAAATCTAGGTTCTTTTCAGCAATAATCTGCCTTCATTCTTTGACAGCATATCACACATAGTAGGTACTTAATCATTGTGTCTCAAATGAATGCAAAAATGAAAGTTTACCTTGTGTTTGAATGCAGAATTTTGAATGTGATGAGATTTCACCTTATTTAAATATGCAGGTTATCTAAGCCATGATTATCAACACAACTTGAGCATCTCCAATCTGAAAATTTGAAATCTGAAATGCTCCAAAATCTGCAACTTTTTGAGCCCCAACGTATCCCACAAGTGGATAATTCCACACCTGACCTCATGTGACAGGTCACGGTCAAAACATAGGGGCACAACAGTTTATTCAGTGACCCCAAGGGAAAAATAAAATTACCTTCAGGTAATTTTACATACCTACAGTCTATGTGTATAAAGTGTATATGAAATATAAACGAATTTCATGTTTAGACTTTGGTCCCATCCTCAAGGTATCCCAAAAATCTAAAACATTTCTGGTCCCAAGCATTTCAGATAAAGGATATTCACTCTATTAGTCATAATGCATAAAAATTTAAGGTGCACTGTCAACAAGACAACATCTATTGGTGGGTAATGTACCAGAATTTTGACTTAAAAAAAATGGATGGTAGAACTGACTAAACAGGAAGTTGCTATTCCATGCAGTTTCCCCAGGCTGGCGCCAGTATACATTCTGAGGAGATGCGATAACAGCACATTTTACATCTTTATGTGTTGAAACCAATAAATCTTAGCCCTTCCAGAAGCATGGCCCTGCTTTGGGGTAAAATTGCAGCCACTGATCTATAAGTCAGCTCTGACTTAACTTTCTGCCTTTTTTCTTTTCAGGCAACCTCCACCTATTTAGATGTGGGTCACTAGGTGGCAAAATGCAAAGAAAACCAAATGTGGGAGATGATAGGAGCAGCTGATAAACAATTATTTTGGGATTTCTCCTTTTAAATAGAGTCTGAAAGAGAGGGATTTTATAATAAATGCTGGTTTATATCCGAGAGCCAGCAATGAGATCAGAACCAAGAGGCTATGGCTGTTAACTTAGAGCTGAACTAAGAACCACCTTTCTATCAGCAATGACTGTATCATGTCAACTCACAGGATTAGAACCACAGAGCAATGAATCTGACTCCCTCATTTTATAGATTGGAAATTGAAGTCCCAACAGGGGACACAGCTGGGATTCAAACTCACAACTCTAGGCTCAGAGGTCTCTGCTCCAGTGTGCTGCCTTCTGCTATCCACCTCCTTTTCAGCTGCAGCTCTTCACCACTGAGTGCATTGACATGTTGGAGCCTAATGCTTTCTAATCCTCTCTGTTTACTGCAGCAAAACGAGGAAAAGACATATCTTTCTTCTCCCAGAACATCGGGCACAAGATCATGCCCAGATGCCATGGTTAATTACAGTTAAAATGTAATGCCACGAGAAGGGATTGCACTAGACGGGAGAGGGGATTGAAGAGTTCATGGGTTCCAAAGAGAATAAAATTTCTGATCCTGCTTTAAGGATGGGTTAGCTTCGCACAGCTCTTAGCATATATGTTACATAGTGACATTTCTACAAAGCCTCAGATTTCATTCTAACCAATCCATTTGGTAATAGTGGGGAAGAGACCGCCTAGCCTGAAATAATTGAGAAAAGACATTTAAAAGGTGTAATTTAAATATGAATGAAAGCAGGCTTCAGAGAGCATATCAGCTCTGCACTCCCAGGGACTTTAAACTCGGCTTACTGTACAGGGCAAGTGTCTACCTGCAGAATTTTTTGGACACTTGGAACCGGAAAGTGCTGTGTAGTATCACAGGGTTTGCCCAGACCAAGTATTCCAGCTCAGGCATTAAAACCATGCCAGGGGTGGCGAAGGCAAACCAGGAGATCATTTTTATTGACACCAGGCAGTTAACAATCTCAAACTAAATCACCAAAGAAAGAAAGTTCGTTTTGGAACGCTCCCACATTTTCCAGACTTCTTCCCTCTTCTGGAATACCCTACCTCTCCTCACCCAAGTATCTAGACCCCTAAGGCCTCTACCATGCCATTCAAAGGTATTCTGCCTTTCACCTAATCCTACCTCTTCTAGACTTACTGTATCCCAAAGTGTACCAAAAACATTTTCTTGCTGCTGTCACTGCAGGAGATCTCAAGTGAGATTATCTGATTAAAAGAATTTAAAACAGGGTGAAATCACTGAGAACCTCTATCAACTTGTTTTTCCTATCCCCAAGGACTTTAAAAGGCCTGTTACCTTATCCTAAGGGAAATCTTTTAATATGTGGAAAAGTTATTTTTGAGCTGAGGCCCTAGGCTTCTTGAGCACTACCTACTCCCAACACTAGTCCTGACTAGGGTACACTGAATGGTTGATTTCCATCTCCATTTCTATTCTCCTGGAATATCTTGTTTCTTTTACTCCACCTCAACTGGATTGTCTTCTCATTCTTAAAAGAGGTCTACAAGAAAGCTGACAGTGAACCCTTTCTGGGTCTGGACTTGTGCTAAACACAAGTATTCTTTACTCCTTCTTTCCCACAACCCCCTGAGGGAGCTTTATCATGATTCCCATTTTAGAGAAAATAGGTTTGAAGGGGTTAAGTAATTTGCCCAAGGTCATGATGAGGAGCACAGCTGTGAGTCAAATGCATTTTCAGCCACTGCATCTGATGGAAGACTCAGAAGGCTCACATCTGAATTGTAGCTTCGCCACTAAGGAAAGATGATCACTAACAGTCTTAATCTTTCTAAAACTCCTTCCTTAACAGTGAAATAGGGAGATAACAGTAGTATCATGCTGGGCTAAGGTGAGAATTAAAGGCAAAATCAGTTTATACAATTATACCAAGTTTGTGGGGTTATTTCTGGGTGATAAAAGTATGGTGCCTATTTAAAAAAAAAAAAAAAATCACCTCCCCTGAAGGGAATTTTATTTCAATGTATATGTGAATTCTACAAAAGATGGACTTGTAATAGATGATAGTCAACTGGGACCCTTATGTTTTGTTCTTCACTCATGCTCTCAACAAATTCTGTTAAATAAATGAATGATTGACTTCTGCTTGGAAAACAGAGAAGGAACATGGCAGGTGAAGGAAGAAGGTTTTGTTAATTGAAAAATTGTCAGCTGGGCCCAGTGGCTCACACCTGTAATCCCAGCACTTTGGGAGGCCGAGACAGGCAGATCACGAGGTCAAGAGATTGAGACCATCCTGGCCAACATGGTAAAAAACCCCATCTCTAATTAAAAAAAATACAAAAATTAGCTGGGCGTGGTGGCACGCACCCGTAACCCTAGCTACTCGGGAGGCTGAGGCAGGAAAATTGCATGAACCCAGGAAGTGGAGGTTGCGGTGAGCCGAGATCATGCCACTGCACTCTAGCCTGGCAACAGAGCAAGACACCACCACAAAAAAGAAAAGAAAAGAAGAGAAAAATTGTCACTGGTATGAGTTTTACATGTGATGATCAAGCCCTATGGAGCTAAGTAGTAGCAAGATGTATTCAGACATCATGCTAAAATGAATGAAATCTTGTATTAGATTTAAATAGGTCAACCAAATTTTTAAGATTTTTTACTTAAAGACCTATTCAGTAACATTTAGGCTTGCTAGTGCTACCTTAATCCTACTTGAACTTTTGTACCCCATCTCCCAGATATTTGCAAGTCTTTTTAAAATTGGCCTTGTGGAGAGTATATTTGTTTAGTCCAGTTTCTTTCCCTGCCCCCACCTCCATTTGCAGTTTTCGCCCTCCGCTCTTGTACCTGGCATGGTTCCCAAGAAGTGCTTCAGTTGCAAAGAAGGAAAATACTGACAGTGCATCATTTAAATGAGAGAGATGTGCCATGCCACATTTTCATTAAAATTACAGAAAAATCCAAGCTGTGCGGAGTTTAAGGGAGATCAGAATAGAGTCCAAAGTGCTATCATTACATTTTGTAGTGTTTTTTTAGCTCAATAAAGCAGCTGTCCTATATTTGCAAAATAGCTTGGAAATTGTTGGTCGTAGAAAAGGAAAGATGCACACTGGGTTTTTTCTTTCTTCATTTCAGTTTACATTTTCTACTAGTTACAAGAATTAGAAAAAAAATCAAAATGTATGATTCCTATCATCTCTAATAGCATTTAAGTATCAAACCAAGAATATGTTGAAAAGAGTTTCTAAAAGTAGATTGGGACAGAGTCTTGCTAACAAACCAAGAAATTCTTACTCACAGATCAAATACTGCACTGGTTGAGAAGTGTAATAAAACAATGGTACTTGCTTATAATGGTCTTTCAGTAAGCAAAATTTTCTGCGAACGTACACAAAGCAACCAAATTAAAATGTTATTCTTGAAAAAATGACCTGTAACAAATGTGGAGAATAAAGAATGCCAAAACAATACTATTTTTCTCAGTAATTGTAAGATTTCACCATTCTTGAACTCAATCATCCTTTAGACCTAGAGGAGGTTCATTATACGTATATGGCATCAGTTCATTATATTTTGGTATAAGTTAGAATAACAATCCTCCTGTCAACGAGGAGATTTTGTTCGTTTGTTTGTTTTTAGAGATAGGGTCTTGCTCTATCACTTAGGCCTATGTGCAAGTGGTACAATCATAGTTCATTGTAACCTCCAACTCCTGGGTTCAAGCAATCCTTCTGCATAGCTAGGAATAGAGACACATGCCACTGCACGCAGCTATTTTTTTTATTATTATTATTATTTTGTAGGGACAGGGGTCTCACCATGTTATCCTGGCCTCAAGTGAACCTCACACCTCGGCCTCCCAAAGTGTTGGGATTACAAGTGTGAGGCACTACACCCCGGCCCAGCTGAGATTTTCATCTCAGTAGTTAATAACTTTTCTCTACATAGCTAATGCCCATTTTGTTATACTACCTTAGAATCTAGACCCAATAATCCATATCAAATATTACAAATGATCTTTGCTCTTTGAGAATCCAATAAAAAACCAGCAAGACTATTTAGCAATTTCAGAGAAAATTAACTTAAAAGCTAATTTGTTTCAATTGTTCTCCAAATAAACTACATTTCTATGGTTTCCCAAATGAAGATATTTAATTCTATATCTCTGAATACAACATCCTTATAAATGTAAGTTAATTTTCAGCTTTGTCAGTAAGTGGGATTTTTACTTTAACATAGACCTAGAACTTTCATTCCACCAAATCACCCTATGTATTGTTTCTATTTTTTCACTTTTAATGATATATTTAATTATATAAATAACACATGAACAATTAATGTAAAGAGAATAAACAATACAGAAGAATACCGAATAGAAATAAAAACCCATTTGTGCCTACATTTCATATATAACTAATGTCATTAGATATTTGTTGATGCTTCCAGACCTTTTATTTTTTAGTTTAAAAGTATACAAACCGTATAATGTTAGTGTTATTTGGTTTCTCAAATAAGGTCATAGTAACAACTTTCTTTTCTTTTTAAAAATGTCAACTTTTTATTGTTAATGCAGCACAAACTCAGAAACTATATGACACAAATATGCAACTTAATGAATTTACCATGTATACTATTGACATCACAGGGCACCCTACAAGCTTCCAGATGCCCTCTTCCAATCAAAGCCCCCTCCCTCTCCCCAGAGTGAGGGGGTGATTTATTACTTAATGGACATCCTTGAATAATATGGTTTAGTTTTGCCAGTTTTGAATGTTTTACGTCTCTTTAAATCATATTCCGCTTCCAGCTCTTTCTCATTTTTTTATCATTGTAATTTGTTAATTAAAGTGAATCATTTGATCATTTGTCCTGAATAGATCCCACAGTCTAGATTTTATTAATTGCATTCCCTTGGTGTTATCTAGCATATTCCTCTGGTCTCTGTAACTCCTGTAAATTGGTAGTTAATCTAGAGGCTTATTCAGATACAATGTCAAGTATATGTATATACATATATATTCAAAATACTTTATAAGCAGTAGGGTATTTTTCACCAAGATGTTGTCTCTTGCAACTTATTTTTTTACCTAATGTATTTCGGAGATTCCTCCTCGATTACTCAGTATACATAGGTTTATCTTAATTCTGTATTCCACAGAATGATGTACCATAATTTCTCTATCTTTCCCTTTCTGATAAACCTTTAGGGTTTTTTTTCACCTTTATCAACAATGTTACATTGAACATTCTTACACAGAGACCTTAGTGCATACAAGCGAGAGTTTTGCAGGACAATTACATCTTCAGTCCTTTTTCTCCTGTGTATACCATCAAGAGATCCTGAAAAGGTGAGAATTTCATTCACGGAAGAAACAATAGATCATTTTCTTCAGTGAAATGTGTTTAGGCTGTTCCCCGACACTGGAAAGGGACCTAACACATAGCAGCAATATCCACAATGGGGTACATATCTACCAGAGGGTAATCAAAAACATCCATTGGTGCATAGGGAAAAAAACATAGAATTTCTATTTCTATTCATTATTTTCTATGTGCATCTTTTTTAATGTACAGAAGCACGTGAAAAGAATTTGTAAATACATGTGTGTATGCTTGAAATATTTAATCAATAGGGATGTTCTGAGAAAAAAAAAATTAGATACTGTTGCTATATATATATTTGTTACGTAGAGCTCAGATCCTGAAAAGATGATTGCCTGCTGAATATCTCCACCTAAATGACTTGTCATCATCTCAAACTCTACCTGTAAAACAATGCAATCTGCAATTCCACCCCCCCCCTACAAGGTTCAGCTTCTTTCTTTCTTTCTTTTTTATTCAGACAGAGTCTCATTCTGTCACCCAGGCTGGGGTACAGTGGAAAGTGGTGTGATCTGGGCTCACTGCAACCTCCACCTCCCAGGTTCAAGCAATTCTCCTGCCTCAGCCTCCGAAGTAGCTGGGACTACAGGCGCATGCCACCACGCCCAGCTAATTTTTGTATTTTTAGTAGAGATGGGATTTCATCATGTTGGCCAGGCTGGTCTCGAACTTCTGACCTCAGGTAATCCACCCACCTCAGCCTCCCAATATGTTGGGATGACAGGCGTGAGCCACTGCGCCCAGCCTCAGCTTCTTTCTTGATGCCTTTGTTTCCATTAATGACATCAGCAGTGTTCTCTCAGTCACCCAGCCTCGAAACCTTGAGTCATCTTTTGTTTGTTCCACCTTCCATGTCAGTCTTTACAACAGCTTTTACATCTATGCTTCAGCCTTTCCATTGCCACCTCCCTTATTCAAGCCCATTTAATGACTGTTACACTGAAGGTCTAATTGGTCTCCACTCATTCTCTCTCTTTTTAAGCCCATGCCTCCTAAAAGATGAATCTTTCTAAATTAAGCCTCTTATCACACTACAAATTTGTTGCAATCCTGCATATAATTGTGAGCTGTCAACTGAAAAATGTCAAAACTACTCCTAAGTATTCAAGAGCCTTCCTGCTTTGGCTTCAAACTCTTCCTCTGCCTCATCATCCTCTGCCTTTTTTATGTTAATATTTATTCAATTGAGTCCTTCCTCTGTACCTAACACTAGGTTAGGCATATTGCAGGTGTTAGCTCAGTTTTTAACTCTCACTGTAGTCTAAGTCTATGAAGTAGATGGCTGAATTTCATTATAATGGATTTCTGAAACCAGAATGCCTAGATTTCAGTCCATGTCTTGCCAATGCTATGACAAGTGATTTGTTGGACAGGTCTGTCTGTTAATGTCTCTTGCCTCAGTCTCCTCACCTGCAAAATTGCTCAATAAATAAACTCTGCTCATTCTGGTTTTGCTTTGTTTTGTTTGAGATGGAGTCTCACTCTGTCACCCAGGCTGGAGTGCAGTGGCGTGATCTCAGCTCACTGCAACCTCCACCTCCCGGGTTCAAGCCATTCTCCTGCCTCAACCTCCCAAGTGGCCAGGACTACAGGCTCCCACCACCATGCTCAGCTAATTTTTTTTTTTTTTTGTATTTTTAGTAGAGACAGATTTTCACCGAGTTAGCCAGGATGATCTCTATCTCCTGACCTCGTGATCCGCTCGCGTTGGCCTCTCAGAGTGCTGGGATTACAGGTGTGAGCCACTGTGCCCGGCCTCATTCTGTATTTTTTATATTACTACTAACACCTCCATTTTCCAGAAAAAGACACTAAAGCTCATAAAGGTTAAGTCAATTGCCCCTGTTCACACAACTAGTGAGTGTGGGAATAGGAATTCAAACCCACATATGTCAGACTCCAAAACTTACATTCTAAAAACAATCTTTTACAGGCTCCAGTTTCCTGTTCCATCTCTCCTACTTTCTACACACATCCTCAAAGTTCCAGTTAAGTCAAGTTACTGACAGTTCTCCAAGGTACTTCAGACTCATTTCTTTTCTTTCTTTTTTGCTTTTACATCTTTTAGCTTTCTTCCTGAAACATTTCCACTTGACATGCATTTCATTTCTCTCCTATCTCCTCAAGGGTGATCTCAGCCTCTTGAAATTCTACCCATTTCTATGAGAAGCTATCTTCTTTGTGAAACCATCCTTGATCTTCTTTTTCTCTCTTCCATGAAACCATCAGCTGTGATCTCTCGCTGCCCAAATGGACATATACTGTATGGCTATTATGTGTGTGTGTGCTTTTACTGCAGATATTTGTGCCATCTACAGTAGAAACCAGGAGGACATTATATTTGAAAGTCCCCCAGAGATCATCTTGCCTAATGACTGTTTTCAGAGGCCCAGGGTTCAAAGGTTCAGGACTGCAAGAGGCATTTGGGAAAGGCTGAATGGGTGAATCTGTGTCCTTCTCATATGTACCCACACTCCTTCAGACAGAGTATACCCTTTTTACCTCTTTTGTATATTGGAGTAAATGTCTAAACACATTCCCATGATATGTTATTGTCTTCTGTCTCCCACTAGATCTCTAATACTTTGTGCGAGGAGAGAGTCTTATGGAGAGGATGTCTCATGCAATAACTACCTTACGGACTTCACTGAGTAGCTGTTTATCCCAGGCAGGTTCTTGTGCTCAGCACTTTAACATACCCTGTCTCAAATATCTAACCTCTCACCTCTCAACAGTCCTGTGTAGTAGGCAACCTCTCCATGTCAAAGATGCCGAATGGAGACCTACCTCACTGAAGTTAAGAAGTCTGCCCAAGTTCATATAGGTCGTGAGCGATAGAAGTAGAATTCAAACCTAGATGTGATTGGCTCAGATTCTGAATTATGGATAGACCAAGATTCAAATTTTTGCCCACCACTAACTAGCTGTGTGGTCTGGGAAGTTAATCTTCCTGAATCTTGCCTTTATAAGGGTCACAATCACACTTCTAAACATTGTCGTTAGGATTAGACACTATGTGCCAGATGTGTGACTTTCAGTCAAAGTTGGCTAATGTCATTTTCACTCTCCTATCTACCACATTTTCCCAAGAAAACTCTAGGTATCTTAACCTGTGAATTTTCTTCAGCAACAGGTACTAAAAAGCAGCATCCTGAGATATTCTGTCACTTAGCCTATATGATTTTAAAAATATTCAGGGTCAGGCATGATGGCTTATGCCAATAATACAAGCACTTTGGGAGACTGAGACGGGTGGATTGCTTGAGCCCAGGAGTTTGAGAATAGCCTGGGCAACATGGCAAAACCCTGTCTCTACAAAAAATACAAAAATTAGCTGAGTGTGGTGGCACATGCCTGTGGTTCCAGCTACTCAGAAGGCTGAGGTGGGAGGATCACCTGAGCCTGGGAGGTCGAGGCTATTGTGAGCCATGATTGTGCCACTCCATGCCAGCCTGGGTGATGGAGTGAGACTCTGTCTCAAAAAAAAAAAAAAAAAAAATCAGAAAGCCATGCAATTTATATCAGGGAAAGATGACAATTCAGGGCTCCAATATGAGCCAGTAATTGAACAAGTTTGATTTCATAGCTTGGTGCTATGGTCTAAATGTTTGTGTACTTCCAAAACTCATACACTAAAACCTCATCCTTAATGTGATCAATTAAAAGGTGGGGCTTTGGGGAGTCAATTAAGTTATAAAAGGGGAGACCTCATGAATGGGATTAGTGCCCTTATAAAAGAGGTCTGAGGGCGTTTGTTTGCTCATCCCTTTGGCCTTGTGTGGACAAATAAATAGTGCCATCATGAAGCAGAAAGTGAGCCCTCACCACACACCAAATCTGATAGCAATTTGATCTTGGACTTTGCAGCCTCCAGAACTGTGAGAAAGGAATTTCTGTTGTTTATAAATTATCCATCTAAGATATTTTGTTATAGCAGCCCAAACAAACTAAGACACATTGCATGTATTCATGAAGGCATTCTCTCATGGTTAAAATATCCTAAGAGAAGTAGCACTTCTGCTCCCTTCCCACTGAGCCCCTTGGCCCACAGCTCTCACTTCTCCTGCCAGGAGAAACAGAGTCAATTACAAGAGGGATGTGTGTGTGCGTGTATATGTAGTTTTTAGAAGTATTACTATGGAAAATACCCCGTTAACATTCTGCATGCAGTCTTAAGAAACCCTGATGTCATTTTTCTATTTGTGTACCTTTCTTTTCTTTTCTTTTCTTTTTTTTTTTTTTGAGACGGAGTCTCACTCTGTCGCCGAGGCTGGAGTGCAGTGGCCGGATCTCAGCTCACTGCAAGCTCCGCCTCCCGGGTGTACGCCATTCTCCTGCCTCAGCCTCCCGAGTAGCTGGGACTACAGGCGCCCGCCACCTCGCCCAGCTAGGTTTTTTTTTTGTATTTTTTTAGTAGAGACGGGGTTTCACCGTGTTAGCCAGGATGGTCTCGATCTCCTGACCTCGTGATCCGCCCGTCTCGGCCTCCCAAAGTGCTGGGATTACAGGCTTGAGCCACCGCGCCCGGCCTATTTGTGTACCTTTCTTTGGTAAGTGGGCAAAGCTGTTTTGTGAGTATAACCAGAAACTACAGGATACATCAAAAAATGAAATTTATTTTTAAAAATGACATAAAGCCTATAACTATTACATCTTTTATAATTCTATTACCACATATTATTTTCAATCATAGAACTTTTTTGTTCTTATTTTACTGTTACAAGGACATGTAAATTACTTATGAAGCATAAAGATAAAAAGGATGGCAAGTCAAAAGGCGTATGTGCCCCTGGAGGAATATTGTTGGTTGGTTCACTGCCATATAGTTTTACTATATATATTATGTAGTCCATTCATTGGTATCTAGTCATGTCTTACTGTTTATTTGTATACATAAACATTAGCTTTCTTTTTTTTTTTTGGCTGGGTGGGGGATGTAGTCTTGCTCTGTTGCCCAAGCTGGAGTGCAGTGGCACAATCTTGGCTCACTGCAACCTCTGCCTCCCGGGCTCAAGTGATTCTCCTGCCTCAGCCTCCCATGTAGTTGGGATTACAGGCATGCACCACTGTGCTCAGCTAATTTTGTATTTTTAGTAGAGACTGGGTTTCACCATGTTGCCCGGGCTGGTCTTGAACTCCTGACCTCAGGTGATCCACCTGCCTCAGCCTTCCAAAGTGTTGGGATTACAGGTGTGAGCCACCACACAGGGCCACATTGTCTTCTATTTAAAAAAATGGTTTTATTTTTGTAGACTTAGGGGAATAAGTGCACTTTTGTTACACAGATATATTACACAGTGATGAAATCTGGGCTTTAGGTATGCCCATCACCCAAATAGTATACATTGTACCCAACAGGTAATTTCTTATCCCTCATTCCCCTCCCACCTTCCCCACTTCTGAGTCTCCACTGTCCATTATTCCATTCTCTGTGTCCATGTGTACATATTATTTAACTCCCTCTTACAAGTGAGAACATGCAGTATTTGACTTTCTATTTCTGAGTTATATTGTCTATTTTTAATTCCTACTGTTAATATGCAACTAGCTCTATTGAATGCCTGCTAGTTACTATTTCTTTTTTGAGATGAAGTCTCACTCTTGTCCCCTAGGCTGGAGTGTGATGGCACAATCTCAGTTCAGCAACCTCTGCCTCCTGGGTTCAAGTGATTCTCCTGCCTCAGTCTACCAAGTAGCTGGGATTACAGGTGCCCGACAACATGCCCAGCTAAATTTTGTATTTTTAGTAGAGATGGGGTTTCATCATGTTGACAAAGCTGGTCTCGAAATCCTGACCTCAGGTGATCCGCCCACCTCGGCCTCCCAAAGTGCTGGGTTTATAGGGGTGAGCCACCGTGCCAGGCCTTTTTTTTGTTTTTGTTTTTTTGAGACACAGTCTCGCCCTGTCATCCAGGCTGGAGTGCAATGGTGCAATCTCGGCTCACTGCAACCTCCGCCTCCTGGGTTCAAGTGATTCTTCTGTCTCAGCTTCTCAAGTAAGTGGGATTACAGGCATGAACCATCATGGTGGCTGATTTTTTGTATTTTTAGTAGAGACAGGGTTTCACCATGTTGGCCAAACTGGTCTCGAAATCCTCACCTCAAGTGATCCACCTGCCTTGGCCTTCCAGAGCACTGGGGATTACAGGTGTGAGCCACCATGCCTGGCCCTAGTTATATTTTTGAGGAAGCAGTAATGGATATTTGTTGCGCCTGTCCCCCAAAGGGCATGCCAATGGGAATGAAAGGATAAACCCAGAGGGGAATTATTCTGAAAGAAAGTTTAGTATAAGACTTCTTTCCTGTCTGAGTTTTCCCTCCAGTTCTTATCTGAAAACCTAGTCAAAATAATCAGTTGCTTCTAACAGCCTTCCTAGAGAACATACTCATTTAAAAAATGGATTGACTATAGGATGTGTAACATTGATGACACTAGAACATTGTCATATTGTGCAAAGACACTTAATAAGTATCATTTCATGATTGCTTAATGGCTCATAGATGGCTGTTAACATGTCACCATTACCTTCTTTATCACATTTTCTTTCATTGCATCCAACTGGTATACCACATTCTCATCAAATGCCCTGTAACTGAATTTAACATAGTCTAATGTATTATCAAAAATATTTCTAAATTATTCTAGTTTTTGGCATTAAGTAGCGATCTGTGATTCAATGTTTATTGAAAAAACAGAGTTTCATAGATAATGAAATGTTTGTGTGTGCAAAAGCACATTTTGCAAAGAAAACTATTATTTCAATATACAAATATTTTCGGAATCTATCCCCCCCCCCCCCCCCCACCCCCGAAATGCCAAATACGATCACTACTAATGATTTTCTTTTTTCTTTTCTTTTTTTTTTTTTTGAGACAGAGTCTCGGCTGTGTCGCCCAGGCTGGAGTGGCAGTGGCCGGATCTCAGGCTGCACTGCAAGGCTCCGCCTCCGGGTTTCGGCCGCCAATTCTCGCACCCGCCTCAGGCCTCCGAGTAGCTGGGACTACAGGCTCCCCGCCACCCCTCTCGCCCGGTCTACTTTTTTGTATTTTTTAGTAGAGACGGGGTTTCACCGTGTTAGGCCAGGAGGTCTGATGCTCCTGACCTAGTGATCCACCCGCCTCCGGCCTCCCCAAAGTGCTGGGGATAGCAGGCTTGAGGCCAACCCGGCACCCCGGGCCTACTAATGATTTTGCATATTGATTTTGCCGCTTTTGACAATCTATCAACCAATACGCACATTGGCCATCGTTTTTTCCCTTCAAGGCAGAGGTTCCAGTAATAAACTGGTGTATTCTAAAAATTAGGCTTTAAACTGTTGCTTTTCTAAATATGCGCCATTTAAAGGCTGTGAAAATAGACCCCAGAAGGTCTAAGGGGATTAGATGACAAGAGTAACTTCTTAAGTTTGAGCAGTGGTTTGATGGGTTCAAGTTTGTTTTAGCACTCCTAAAGTAATAATGTGCTGTCTTTTGTATATTCAGATCTGGGGCCATCAGTTGCTTGTTTTCCAAACTGTTAATAGTTGTACTGAGTAATCTCACCTCTCTTTTGTGAGCCCCAATGACAACTCATGGAAGGCCCTGGGAGGCCACAATGCTGTGAGCTCTGAGGGCCAGTTTTTCTCTTGTATAAAGCTAATAAAACGCGAACCTTACGCCTTTATTAGTGCTGTCTCTCACGCAACTGATCCTAACACCTCGCAAAAGTAAATAGATGATTTGGGCACAGAGCGGACATCCATTCAATCTCGCAATACCAGTCTTCCTGTGACACAGTAGAAAGGCCATCGCTATGGTGAAATTTATAGAAGCTTTTTAGTAGTTCGTGAAAAGCTTCGCTTTTCTAGGTTTTAGTGGTTTCCCTTTTCAAAGGGGACCTTTGAAAAGATCAAAGCAAAAAAAATTTAAAAGAAAAGCAGAACTGGCAAAGACCAAATTAGAGATTGTTTTATATTCAGATAGAGATTATCATGATTCATATTTCTCAAAATTGTGATAACATTTAAGGAATTTGATCAAAAATATGTTTTAAGTAGGGGCCTACTTTAGGATCAAACAGTGTGCAATTATATGAGCAGATAAAGCATAGGTTGGTCTTGCAAGGCATGAAATCCCGCCTACTAAGAAACATAAGAACATCAATATTAACTGTTAGAGGATGAGTTTGCAGGTGAAGTGGACTTTGGGAAGATTTCTGAAATTCTTAGAGGCAAATCATCAAGGGTTGAAAGTTGCCCAAGTTCAGAAGGTACTTTCCTTTGCTTTTATAACAAATTTTTCCTTTTCATTATTTTAACTATTAATACTATGTTTAATTCTATGCTAAGACTTTTTACATCTCCGTCTTTTACCTTCTTTATTGCTATAAAGATTTAGGAAAAAATGTTCAAATTTAAATATCCTTAGGTGTTTTTAAAGTTTTCCATAGCATTTTTTTATTAATCTTTATTATGCCCCTAAAAGGAAATTAAACAAGTGATACTATCACGCTTTGTAGGCAATGAGAAAATGAAAGGCAGAAAGAGTTAAGTCGCAAATTTGTTTAGTAACATTAGCAGCCAAAGCAATATTCCAGATTCCTTGATTCAATACCTTATGCATCTTCACTTTTTAATCCATTACACGTTTCTGGTTGCTCAGAACACGTTGTAATTGAGTGTAACAATTTTAAGATTATCAAGTTTATAGGAAAATAAAGGTGGGGAATGGTAATGGGGCCACCATGTTGGCAGGGCTGGTCTAAACTCCTGAGCCTCCAGTGATCCACCCACCTTGGCCTCCGTGCAAGTGCTGGGATTGATAGGGCGTGAGCCGTGATATCCAGCCCACGTTCATTTTTTTTTTTTTTTTTTTTTAGACAGAGTCTCAGCTGCTGTCAGGCCGCCAGGCTAGAGTGCAGTGGTCCATTTTGGCTCAGCTGCAACCGCTTCCTGCCTCCCAGGTTCAAGTGATTCTCGCTGGCCTCAGCCTCCGCGAGTAGGGGCTGGATTACAAGCAGCCCACCACAGCACTCAGCTAATTTTTTTGTATTTTTATGTAGAGACGGGGTTTCACCATTTGGCAGGCTGGTCTTGACTCCTGACCTCGCTTATCCACCCACCTCGGCCTCGCCAAAGTGGCCAAGGGATTACAGGCGTGAGGCACCACGCCAGGCCTCATGTCATCTTTTTTAACTAATTTTTTTTTTTTTTGTGCGCTATCTTCCGCGCACTAGGCTTAAACGTTTTTCAAGTAATGGTGGTGTTGAGGTTCAGAAGCCAGTGGCCCAGAGACGTGCCACTTTGACATGCTGAGAGGCCCTTAGCAAACTGCGCTTAGAATACAAGGTACCTAAACTTATCGTTGTTCCCCGACCCCTCCCCCCACCCCCACCATTCCCCTGCCACTCTCCCCACCACTGTAAGGAGCACAGGGAGGGACTCTGGAATTTCCTTATCTGACCAAGAAAGCTTCTTTCCAAGAGAAATGCAATTGTCTTAAACCCTCTTATCAAATAACCAGTAAAGATCAACTAACAAGCAGAGAGGAGACTAGGAGTCTTCACCACACCCAAATAGACTTTCCTTCTCTTTTTCTGAGGGTAGCACCAGACTTTGTCTGCATAAGACAACCTTTGTTCTTACGCAGCTCCATCCCTCACCTCCACCTCCCAGATCCATACATCTCTCCCCTAGGAATAGAGTAGTTAAGTTTCTATCAGCTGGCCCTTCTTTGAGTTCATATTTTGTATGACTCTTGGGAATGTTTATGCTAGTTTTAATAAATTTTGGACGCCTTTTCTCCTGTTAATCTTCCTGAGGTTAGCTGATTTTCAGCGAACTTTCAGAGTGCAAAGAGGAAGTTTTCTTTGCCCCCTGCAGTGGCAAAATTACTTCCATGTCATTTGGTAAGAGTGTGCTGGTCCAGTTCTTCTTAACCAATCATTGTAATTTGGTCATTTTGTTAGGTTAGGCCTGATTGATTATAAGAGGGAATGAGCAGGTGGTGACCACTGTGGCCATTTGGTCTTGCTATTAAATCTCCCATTTGCAGGGTGCAGGCATTTGCTGGCCATGCTAATCGTTAAAGTCATGTTTAGTAGCATGATAATGGAAGAGAATATGCCCTTTAAGAATTGGCTCCTTGTTCTCACAGTACTTCTTGCATATGATTTGTAGACTTTTTTCAAGTATGGTAAATAGATATGGTGGATAAAGGTTGTTTAGTATGGTTTATACTTTTGAGGGGGAAGGATGTCCATTTTTGCTTTAGGTTTATCATGTGTTTACAAAGCTAGAAAGATCGTTGGTAAACTGTATATCCTGCTGCCCTCTGGTATGCTACAGGTTATAAAATATCTCAGCTGTCAGTTGCTTTTTTGTTTTTATATTTTCTACATACTATTTCTTTATAAACTTTTATTTCTAAATTATCCAGATCCGGAAAATCTTTGTATCCTCCATGCCCAACACAAAGCCTTATAACTAATTCTCAAAGAAATATTGATCAAATAAACAGATGAAAAGACGAGTATTTTCTGTATCTTTACATACATCTCAGATATCTAGAATATAGTAAGGTAAACAACATCCTAGATTTATAATAAGAATATTTTTCTACATTCTCATAATTCAAGGGCATGTTAAGATCTGTGTGCATGTGTACATCCCCTCAGAAAAGCAATTTTAAAAAGCTCAAGTAGAGAAACCCATAATTTTACTTTAGTTTCACTATAATAGTGTTGATGTGCTTCCTTCTGAAACAATCAGTGGCATTTCCTTAAAAAAAAAAAAAAAAACAGCATGCAGTGATTGGAATATGCATTCCACGAATGGTACTAAACCTTTTTGTGAATCAAATTCTTTCAGTTCTCAAGAGTTTCCCTACCCAGGCACAGATTCAAGAAATTTCTTTGATTGCCTTGCTTACCAGAGAGTGATTCACAAAGAACACACACTGAAGTTTCCAAAATCTGAAAAGCTATCTGAGGGCAAAGATAATTGAGACAATTTAAGAAACTATTTTTATTTTAGTCTACAAATGATATAGCATTGCGATATTATTTTCTTCTTTCTGTCCCTCTATAGTCCTAGAATATCCGAAAATACTGTGTCTTTGCTTAAAATAATCTTATTTGGAATTATATATATCTGGGTAGAATTTTAGACTGAAACTGACTTAATATGTGTGTGTGTTGGTTATATTCATTTATTTTATATGTATTTATTGAGTTACTATGCTGTGCCCAGGTACTGAACTTGAGGCTAAGAATACAATAAACAATGAATCTGACATTGTCCCTCCCCAAGTGGATCTCATAGTCAGAAGAGGGAGACATGTAAAGAAATAATGAAAATAAATACTAGGTTGGTCAGACAATAAGCAAGTGCTGATCAAGGCACAGCGATGGCAGAGAGAAGAAAGTGACTCATAATGAACTTTGCATGGCATTTTCAAAAAAATTTTCAAAGACAGATGGATAAACTGATTCTTTAGAATTAGTAGAGTTTGCCAAGTAAACATGTTTATGAAGACCATTCCAGGTAGAGAACATGCAAATATACATGATACAAAGAGCATAAGTACTTGGAAATCACAGAGGAAGTGTCCTGATATCAGTTGCATTTTCCTTTAAAAATTGATATCTTATGTGGTTTCTATGTATATAAACATCTGTTCCTTTTTGGCCATTCTCTTCAAATAAACTAATATCTAAACTGAGATACATTTCATTTCTTTATTAAGCAATATAGGCAATAAATTCTCATGAAGGTATTACTAATCCCAACTCCAATTTTAAATGTCATTTATCATACAATTACATGTTGTCACTGGAATGAATAGTCAGAGTTGACATTGGGTCTCATACCTCTGTGGCTCTACATCTGGGAAATGGAAGTTAATATTCCTTTTGAGAAGTACGTTAGGCAAATGTTATATTATCTCTATATGAGAACCTCTAGATGTTATAATTCATAAATCTCTGAGAGAGAGACTATCTCTAGAAGCCTCCAATATTAACAGCAATGTAGGTCACCCTCTACATGGAGATGTTCAACGTACCTTCCATTTCTAGGATACTATGACTGTAACAAATTCCTTTATGAACCTTCAGAGAATGATGTTTATGTCAATAACCTCTAGGATTCTCTCTGATACTCTGGGTGGTTCCATGTAATTCTCCACATGCTGCATCATAACTACTGATCTGAAAGAAAAGTGTTCTCGTGAATGATCTCAACTGTTAGATCATGTGTCTTCTTCCAATCAGAAAATAAAGTTCCTTCTCTAAAGTTGAATAGCTAGACTAAGGCAAAATTGTGGAAAATCCTTCCTAAACAATCAAATAAATAAATAAGCAAGCACAATCTAGTAAAGTTCCTACCCTGCCAAAATGTCATGTGTCCCTTTACATCAATTTTTAAATAGACTCTCAAGGAAAGGAAATGCTACTTCATGTCACAACATCTGTTTAAGTGCATTTATTTCCAACAGAAACAATAGAGCAACTCCATGTGGTCCACAGATTACTGAAAGAGACCAAATTGCTCAAAAGATGCAGTACCATAAACAGACATTTGTAAAGGTTTGTCAACTTCAGTGAAGTGGTTTCTGTGGACTCTGCACTTTTCCATGCCCCTCTGTATTTCCTCACTCCTGCTGAAAATAAATAAATACAAGGAGGATGCTGCTAAAATGATGAAACCTTAATACAACCTTTTCAGTCAGAGATAAAAACATATTGATTGGTAACTGCTGAAGGACATCATTAAACTCTCAATGTTTGATTTCATTTCTTCTTCTCTTATTAATTAATTTATTTATTATTGGGTTGCCCACAGGCATCTCTGTACTGACTGACCCTGCTAGTTCAACTATTAAAGAATTTCTCTCTCTAAGGAGGCCTGATGTAAACATGATAATCTGTTTGGCGGCTCCTATGATGGCCCATGAGTAAAACATATGACAACCAGGTTAGAGTTGAATCAGTTCACTGTTTGTTACCAAATAGAATGTTTGGAAGCTCCTGGAAAGCCTCAGCATGGTTAATCTCAGAAGTCTGGAATCTCATTCCTGGCTCAAACTAACCCACAAGAGCTGTGACTAACCGTTGGCCTTATGGTCAACCACGTTATAATAACTTATTAAACAGAAGCTAATGCTAGGGATAGGATTTGAACAATTCTCCTCTAATTATGGCAGAAAGTAAGTCTCTGCTTTTAGAAGGTATACATTGTGTCCTTGAAAACAAAAGAAAATGTTCAGTAGGTGAGATCTGGAAAGTGGAAGAGTTATAAAGTGACCACATCTATTATATTTAACAGTGCACACACTGAATTCAAAATGCAAAATTACCTACTTGGTTCTTTATAATATTACAAAAAAGCAATTGGATATTTTTGCCTCTGATTACCTGTTGAGACCAACACAAATTTATAACTCTAACAAAAGAAAGGGTGTGCCAAATAATCCCTACATTGGCAAATCAAAGAAGCAAAACCTGTCCCTGGTTAGGTGGATGTTGTTGGGGATAAAATCAGACAGGAGTTATTTAATGTGACCCTTCCCACACGACAAGAGAACAATTGTTATAATTCACGTTTGAAAGCACAGTCATTAAAAAACTGCTTTTAACACTTTTTTTCCTGAAAATCTCTCCCTTTGTACATTGGCTTTGTCCATTAATCCTCTAATTATGTTCCTGAATATATTTAATTTTTGATCTTCTATAGAAGGAGCCATAAAATGAACATCTTATATAAAGACAGTTTTATAGTGCTACATAATAGCTATTGGCTAAAGAACTTAACTGGGAATGTCTTTCGTCTGTCAACAATTTCTCTTTATCACCTCTGACATACTTTGTACTTTTTACCTTGTTGTCATTATTCCTTATTTCCGTGAAAAAAGGATATAATTCTGGATACTAACACCATTTGAAAAATTAAAATATATTTTTTGCATTTCTAGTATAAAGTAAGCATAAAAATTAAAAGAAATAAAGTAAGCATGATTTTGAGAGTGTATGTTTTTTTTTAATTCAGCATTCTCTAAAGAGCATTGTCAAAATACAGAGGTATAATTAATGTAAAATTATAAGTTAATGTCCAAGACACATCTACTTTTAAAACATTATAAATAATAAAATTTCCATCTACTGAATATTTATAAGATCTATATGATTTATGCACCTCTGTTGTAAGATTCAGATAACTTGATTTAAATATAATGTCTAACTCTCTCAGTGAATCATTATTGAAAAAAAGTGTTGAATTTTTAAACTTTTTGAAATCATTATCAAATCTCTTTTCTTTTCTTTTTTTTTTTTTTTTTTTTTTTT
>NW_016807417.1:1602934-1609159 GCF_001698545.2 Rhinopithecus bieti | reverse complement strand
CCGCCCGTCTCGGCCTCCCAAAGTGCTGGGATTACAGGCTTGAGCCACCGCGCCCGGCCAAATCTCTTTTCTAAAAATTATCTTTAAAAATCAAAGCTAAATGCTCCTAATAATATTTAGTGAGAAACTGTAGTAGCACCTAATTTATTAGCTTCACTGTGGAATGAGGTATTTCACATAAGCAAGTTTTCTGACCAGGAGCAGTGGTTCATGCCTGTAATCCCAGCACTTTGGGAGGTCAAGGGGGGGGTGGATCACACACGAGGTCAGGAGTTCGAGACCAGCCTGATCAACATGGTGAACCCTTGTCTGTACTAAAAATACAAAAATTAGTCGGGCCTGGTGGCGCACGCCTGTAATCCCAGCTACTCAGGAGGCTGACGCAGGAGAATCACTTGAACCTGGGAGGCGGAAGTTGCAGCAGTGAGCCGAGCTCGCTCCATTGCACTCCAGACTGGTGACAGAGCAAAACTGTCTCCAAAAAAAAAAAAAAAAGCAAGTTTTCCTGGTTATTACAGCTTGCCCACTTGTGTATGTTATGAAAATCAAATGTGATAAAGTATACAAAAGTGTTTTAGATGGAATAGGAATATAATTATAATTTCACTTGCTTGATTTTTTGTTTTTGGTGGGATTTTTTTTTGTATTGTTTTTGTTTTTTTGAGACAGAGTCTCACTCTGTCACTCAGGCTGGAGTGCAGTGGCGTGATCTCGGCTCACTGCAACCTCTGCCTCTGAGTTCAAGAGATTTTCCTGCCTCAGCCTCCTGAGTAGCTGGGATTACAGGCGTGTGCCACCAGGCCTGGCTAATTTTTTTTTTTTTGTATTTTTAGTAAAGACTGGGTTTCCCCATGTTGGCCAGGGTGGTCTCGAACTCCTGACCTCCAGTGACCCGCCCACCTCAGCCTCCCAAAGTGCTGGGATTACAGGCGTGAGCTACCGCGCCTGGCCCACCTGCTTGTTTCAACTAAGATTGATAACGATCAACACTAACTGTAAGAATCCCAAGTTTGTTACAAAGATACCCTCCTCAATATCTTGCTCCTAATACTAGCACCACATTGTTATGTCCTTCTAGTTTTTATCTGTGGTGTTCTGTCTTCTTGCTCTGTGAAACTGCCTGTCAAGCTGGCCTTTTTTATCTCTACCTTATTCTCCTCCCTGCCTTCTCTTTCTAGTTTCAGGTGGATTTGTTTATCTATTTTCCCAAATTCCAACAGACACAAGTTGAAATTTGGGAAAATAGATAAACAAATACACCTAAATTACATCTGTAATGTAAATAGGTCTGGGTGAGGATCTACTAAGTTCCTGTAAATTGAGGTGGATGTGCTTTTATTATAAGACTTTTAGCCAGCACAGAGGCACACACCTGTAGTCCCAGCTACTGGAGAGACTGAGGCGGGAAGATCATTTAGAGCCTAGGAGCTCCATGCTGTAGTGTGCTATGACTGCACAGCACACTGCACTCCAGCCTGGGCAATGTAGCAAGACTTCATCTCTAAAAACAAAGACTATGGGAGTATATATTTAGACTATTAAATGTGCATTCATTGAACAAGTATTTATTAAGTACTTACTGTGTTTCAGTCACATAATTAGACAGACATGGTCCTTGTCCTCATGAAGCTTATAATCTACCTGAAGAGACAAACATATTATAAAAGACATGATTACTCAACTATTTAATGAGATTAGATGGGTGCTATGAAGAAAAAATGCAGCATGCTCTAAGAGCATTTAAAAGAGGACACCTGGCTGGGCGCGGTGGCTCACACCTGTAATCCCAGCACTTTGGGAGGCTGAGGTGGGCCAATCACAAGGTCAGGAGATCAAGACCATCCTGGCTAACACGGCGAAACCCCGTCTCTACTAAAAATACAAAAAAATTAGCTGGACATGGTGGCGGGCGCCTGTAGTCCCAGCTCCTCAGGAGGCTGAGGCAGGAGAATGGCGTGAACCTGGGAGGCCGAGCTTGCAGTGAGCTGAGATCCAACCACTGCACTCCAGCCTGGGCGACAGAGCGAGTCTCTGTCTCAAAAAAAAAAGAAGACACCTAAACTAATCTAGGAAGGCTTCCCATTTAAACTGAGACCTGGGGGAAGGATAGAATTAAGCAGGTCAGAAAAAAGAAACAGTGTGTAAGAAAAGTGTGTGGTGTTCAGAGACTTTTTGTTTATTTCCAGAATCTTTCAAGTAGGTGAGATGGCTAATTTTGAAAATCTCTTAATAAATGGGTCACTTACTATATACTTTCTTTCAAATAATTTCCAAAATTCTTTGATGACTGATTGTAGTTCAACTTATTTTCACCTGCTTCTCCTTCCAGAGCTTGGAGAGACTCTTCTCTAAATTCTCAATGCATTTGCTGTTTCATTGTGGAGTGTGACTCTTCCGTAACCAGGCCACTTATGCCGACTTACCTGGAGGACAAATTTCCAATTCTAGACTGTACTCTGCTCTCAATCTGATTGTAGAACTCCCACTGATGGCAGTAGGAGCTGTGCTTGTATATCTAGGAAAGTACACTGCCCTCTGTGTCATTGTCAGACTCCTCTGGCACGAAGCCTAGAAGCTTGAGTATAGATGTGAGTCTCTAAGGAAACGGAGCTCCCAGCAGTGCCATGCTGGCAGTAGTGTGAATGGAGGAAGAGAAAACAGGTGAAAAGGAAGGACATGGCGTCTGGACCAGCACCCTCTAACCCACCAATCAGAGGCAGTAAGGAGAGGGAGAAGGAATTACAAAAAAATTTTTTTTCAAAAAATTTGAAAAGACTCTTTCATAAAATCATCAGTATAGCCACATATTTCTTTATTTTGAGACAGGGTATCGCTCTGTTGCCCAGGCTGGGTGCAATGGCATGATCTTAGGTCACTGCAGCCTTAACCTCCCAGGTTCAAGAGATTGTCTCACCTCAACCTGTAGTTAGGACTACAGATGCACGCCACCATGTCTGGCTAATTTTTGTACTTTTTGTAGAGACCGGTTTTGCCACATTGCCCAGGCTAGTCTCAAACTCCTAAGCTAAAGTGATCCACCCGCCTCAGCTTTCCAAAGTGCTGGGATTACAGGCTTGAGCCATCACACCTGGCCTCACAGATTGATTTTTAATAAGCCATACCTGTTAACATTCGCAAGGCCTGGGCAAGAGTGCAAATGGAGGCCCCAGCTTAGGACCAGCCTTAATCTCTCCTCTCTCTGCAACATTGCGTAGGGGAAGGGGCCTCCCAAGTATGTGCCTAACCTTCATTTCTCCCCTGTTCCTCACCCCAGACAGTCACACTGGTTAGGAGAACTGAGCCAGAGAAGAGGCCCACACTGGCCCTTGAAGTGCGCTCCAGGCCATTTGGACAGGAAATGTTTGCAAGTACTTGCTCTTAACCACTCACTAAACTGTACTGCCTTAGATAATGAGGAGATTCATACAGATTTTAAATTAAGATCCATAGGTTTTAAGGATGAGAGAGCTATGCATCTTCTAAAGCTTGTTTTTTAATCAGTGCTTCTCAAACTTAATGTGCACAGAAATCATCCAGGGATCTTGTTAAAATGCAGACTCAGTCTGCAGGTCTGGAATGGGCCTTGAGATTCTGAAATTCCTTTTTTTTTTTTTTTGAGACGGAGTTTCACTCTGTTGCCCAGACTGGAGTGCAGTGGTGCAATCTCAGCTCACAGCAACCTCCGCCTCCTGGTTTTGAGTGATTCTCCTGCCTCAGCCTCCTGAGTAGCTGGGATTACAGGTGTCCACTACCACGCCCGACTAATTTTTGTATTTTTAGTAGAAACTGGGTTTCACTATGTTGGCCAGGCTAGTCTCAAACTCCTGACCTCAAGTGATCCATCCACCTTGGCCTCCCAAAGTGCTGGGATTACAGGCATGAGCCACCATGCCCAGCCCTGAGATTCTGAAATTCTAATGAGCTCTCAGGTGATGCCGGTCTGTAGATCACACTTTGAATAGCAAAGCCTATGTCAATGTTACTGGTTTCAATTGTGTATGGGTATGTTTGTGTGTGTACAGACTGTTACTTTGGAATGGGAATTTTAATAGTGCGTGTAAAAAGAAAAATCATGTCAGCATGAGTTAAAAAATATAGCTTTTCGACCTATCGTTATGTAAGATTTTTGTCTCAGATGATGTCCCAGACAATAGCCTTTCATACTGATTCCTCCTTCATATTAATCCATTATCAGTGGTGTCACAATGTCTTGTCTTAGAATTGGGCTTTCAAATGTTGCTTTAGCAGCCTTCTGTAGCCTTCTAAAGCTCTGCAGATTTCTAAGATACCTATTAGAGCCAATGGAAGACTAAACGTCTCCTGGTGTAGAAAAGAGTTTTTGATCAGATTTAAAAAGCTGTCATTTCTGAAATTTCCCTCCCGAAATCATTTTCAGCTTTCAACAAGCTCTTATATGCTGCTTTCTTGATGGATGCTGCTTCCTGGTAACTTTCTAACTACTCATGTTAACAGTGTCCTGTGGTATGGAACTGATACATATTTAGGAACATCTTTACAAACTAAAAAAGCACTTGGCATAGAGAAATTTTACTCTGGTATCTTCTTTGCCATAATAACTATTTTTTCTTATATTGAGAAAAATTCAGCTACTTGAGGAAGGACAATGTTACCACAGGCTGAACTGCTAAAAGCAGTTTTGAAAGCTGTCATAAAGGTTATCACTTTTCATTTAACCTAGATGAAATGTCGTCCAAAGTAAGTGTGTTTTCAAAAGCAAGGGAAATGACAATAAAAAATATTGACATTGAACCATGATATCATAATGGAAAACTGACTAGTGTTTTAAGGATCCATATATTTCTAGATTGCCTTATGCTATGTTAAAAAAAAAATGTGAAATAGTACACTGAGTATTGAACTGAACTTTCCCTTGATAATTTATGGATTATAACTGAAATGGCGGTTTTCTTATTAGTCATGATCAAAGGGATTTGGAAATGTTTGAAAACATGTGAAAGTTGATTACACATTTTATTGCTGGCACCGCATTGACTGGCCACCCATATGATGGAGCAATTGTGACTGTGTACTAGTTCCAGCTAGCCTCAGGGAAAGTGCACACTGGGTTGAAACCTTTAGGAAGCATTGCTGGCCTCGTTTAATCAAGTGACTTTTATAATTTTTCAGCTTTTAGTCTTATTTATTTCACACAATGAGAAAGAAAAATATCTTATTTCTGGCATTTAAAGAAAGAATATCCATCATTTAAAATTTATTTCAAGCCACACATACCTACCTTTTCATGAAATGTATCTGTTTTGTTTTTTAATGAGACAAAAGACATACTTAAGTAGAGTAATTCTATTTGATCTGAAAGTAACCAATATATCTTCATTCAAACCTACCTTTTAAAATCCTACCCTTTTTTCAAGGCCCAACAAAATTCCTTCTTTTCAGGGATTCTGTATTCCTCTAGTCAGAATTATTGTCTTACTTTTCTATGGTCTAACAATAGAATTTGTGCATATCTGCTAATACGCTTTGCGTATAATATTTGTAGTGTTATCATATATATGCTACTAGAAGGTGAGCCCTGAGGAACAGAAAAAAAATAGAAATTTCTCCTATTTTTTTTTTTTTAATTTTCCCATAACAGCCTAACCAGTACGTTCTAATAATGGAGGTTATAATGATTGACCCAAATTGTTATAATGTCAGTAACTATGAATGAATGCTCTGTGGGATGATCCACTTGTTTATTAAGATCACCAAATCATCATATGGACCTTTTAAGAAATGACCCATGTAAATAATCTTTATAAATTATTTGAGTCCTGGCAACATTTCAAAATTTAACACTTGAATGCAATTTGGATAAAATAAAATCACATTTTAAAATATGTTATGTGTAATGAATCTCTCTTTAATATAAAAATTTTAAGAATTTTAAGGCCGGGAGCGGTGGCTCAAGCCTGTAATCCCAGCACTTTGGGAGGCCGAGACGGGCGGATCACGAGGTCAGGAGTTCAAGACCATCCTGGCTAACACGGTGAAACCCCGTCTCTACTAAAAAATACAAAGAGCTAGCCGGGCGAGGTGGCTGGCGCCTGTAGTCCCAGCTACTCGGGGGGCTGAGGCAGGAGAATGGCGTAAACCCGGGAGGCGGAGCTTGCAGTGAGCTGAGATCCGGCCACTGCACTCCAGTCCAGGTGACAGAGCGAGACTCCGCCTCAAAAAAAAAAAAAAAAAAAAAAATTTCACCCC
>NW_016807417.1:1600530-1602016 GCF_001698545.2 Rhinopithecus bieti | reverse complement strand
AAAAAAAAAAAAAAAAAAAAAAAGAATTTTAATAGTGTTTTTCCTACTTGTAAAGTTTCATGTAAAGTTTACCTTTTTTGCCTTGAAACATAAATAAAACTTGGGTTCACAGACCAGATCTAGGATTTAGTAGTTGAATGACCTTGAGAAAGATTCTTAAAATCTTTTAGATCCAATTCTGTAATCTGAAACTCTGGAAAAAATACCATGGCCTACCTCATAGGTCCTCCTAGGAGGACTCTAATGCATGTAGAGCACTTACCACTGTGCCCGGCATACAGCCCATCTTGAAATTGCCAGTGCCTGGTGCTGTGGGAAGATCTCTTTCCTGACAGCCCAAACTTGCAATCCATCAGCTAGTCAGGCACGTGCACTGGTGCACCCCCATGTCTTTTAACCAATTGTTTCTGTTTTTATTTACACCCAGGCAAAAGGGGACACCAAATTGTTGCAATTAGGAGAGAAAGCAAGAACCCTCAAAGTTTGAGAGAAAATCAAAGCAAAGACTTAGTCACTAAATCTTCCATAAGGAGGAGGAGAACGAGCAGCTAAAGTCTGATGGATTGAATTCTGAATGTAGTTTCTTAAAAGGAATTTTTGTGGTAAGAGACAATGGAAAGATACCAAGTTACAATACAAACCCAAGGGTAGGCCTCATGGAAATCAAAGAGATTGGCACTACAGGCACATTGTAGAATAAGAGAATATTTGAGAAGAGAGGGCTATGTATTTACCATTTTGCTTGATCTACATATCAAAAGCATCTTCCACTGTATATAGAAGATCCTTGCAGGAAACTGTTTCATATGAAAAATAAAAGAAAAAAAAGAAATAAAAAAAGAAAGAAAGAAGAAAGTGCTGGAGGCCAGGTCATTTTCTCTTTTTCATCCTTTTCCCTTTCACAGATTTCAGGCCAGGTGAAAATACCTCATGCAAACGAATATCTTCCCAAATCAGTACAAAAGCAAAAAGAAGATCCTGGGAAATAAAGCATCCACCACACTGAAACAAAATAACATAACTGAGAAGTAAAGATAATTGAGGAAAATAAGGTGGTCTCAACACAAAAGAGCATAACAGTTTTTGTTTCCATCTAATAACCTGTTACGTAATAAAAGCCTACCATGCTGTTAGGAAAGAAGAGACTTCTGCTCGGTTAACTTTAGAAATATTTTAATTTGACAATATATCTTCCTATTTTGAATCAGTAATACTGAAAAATTGAAAGTCAAATCTCCAATGAGCTGAAACCTAGGTGATTTACTATTTGAAAACTTATGTTATTCTACTCATGTATGAGGCTTTAATTCTAACGGACTCCTTTATGGCAAAGATTTTTTTCTTAACAAAGAGGTGTCACTGTTTTTTAAATTATAAATAAGTTAACAGATTTAAGCTTATTTTCTGGGTTTTTGTTATTGTTTTTAGCAGCAAAGAAATTTGTCCAGGCATTAGAAAAATAAAGGTTTTTTTTTTTTTTTTTTTT
>NW_016807417.1:1588300-1600330 GCF_001698545.2 Rhinopithecus bieti | reverse complement strand
TTCCACACCACTAGGAGTTTTCACAGCATGCAATTCCAGAGTGCAAATGGCTTGCACATGTTTTTTGTTTTGTTTTTGCTTGCAGTTTTTTGTTTTGTTTTTTGTTTTGAGACGGAGTCTCACTCTTGTCTCCCAGGCTGGAGTGCAGTGGTGTGATCTTGGCTCATTGCAACCTCCGCCTCTTGGGTTCAAGCGATTCTCCTGCCTCAGCCTCCTGAGTGGCTGGGATTACAGGCGTGTGCCACCACACCCAGCTAATTTTTGTATTTTTAGTAGAGACAGGGTTTTACCGTGTTAGCCAGGATGGGCTTGATCTCCTGACCTCGTGATCCACCTGACTCGGCCTCCCAAAGTGCTGGGATTACAGGCGTGAGCCACTGTGCCCGGCAAATAAACAGTTTTAAGAAAATGATTTCACTCAAAATGAAGGTTTTAAATTGGTCCTAACACTTACTGATCAAATTTATGGTTTACTTTGATTCAAAAACCCATAACAAGGTTTTTTGTTTTGTTTTTTGTTTTTGTTTTGAGACAGAGTTTCCTTCTTCTTGCCCAGGCTAGAGTGCAATGGTGCAATCTCGGCTCACTGCAACCTCTGCCTCCTGGGTTCAAAAGATTCTCCTGTCTCAGCCTCCTGAGTAGCTGGGATTACCAGCACCCGCCACCATGCCTGGCTAATTTTGGGTATTTTTAGTAGAGAGGAGGTTTCGCCACATTGTCCAGGCTGGTTTCAAACCCTTGACCTCAGGTGGTCTGCCCGCCTCAGCCTCCCAAAGTGCTGGGATTATAGGCATGAGCCACCACGCCTGGCCCAACTCACTGGATTTTTAAACAGAAGACTCATGTTCAAATCCTGGCTCCTTGTGATCTAGTTGTGAGATTGGGCAACTGTCTTAACTTTCCTGAGCTTCATATAGCCAGAATAAAACTACCTATTGTTTATGTCACATTGCTATGGTGAGATTTGAATAAACTAGCATAAAGGAATAACTCAGTATAGCTCCTGAAATATTTGGGATGGGGTGCAACAAAATGATAGTAACATTTTCCCTTAGAAGCATCACCATCTAGAAAACTGTTCAAGTTGACCTCTCTCTCTCACGTGTCGTATTAGTTATCAAGGCCTGTCATTTCTATCTCCTAAATATCTCTCAATTATATTTTCTTCTTTTCATCTTCCTTTGTACTGTCTAAATTAAGCCCCTCGTTACCTCAGGCCTTGACTAAAATAATAACCATGTAATTCACTCTTACCTGAAGACTCAACTACTGCCAACCCTTTCTTTATGTTGAATTCTCTTTCTAGAGAATAAATGCAATCACATTATCCTTCTGTTTAAAACTTTCAATGACTTCCTGATGACCATAAAACAGAATTTAATCTCTCTAAAGTGATACACAAGGGACTTCATCACTAAGGAGTTTAACATCATCTTCTACCATTTCTCATCATATACCCTATGTAACAAATACACTATATACTATTATTTTCTCTGAACTTCTATCTTTGTGCTTGCTGTTCCCTTTGCCTATGATGTATTTCCCACCCTCTGACTGTGAACAACCATTCATCTTTAAGACACAGCTGAAATGTCACCTCCCATATGTAGCCTTCTCAGAGCACATAGGAAGAATTTATCATTCCTGTAGGACTTATAATTATATCCATTATACCACACCATATTTCTTTAATAACTTGTTTACCTGTCTGTCTCTACTCTGAACTCTGAGTTCCAGTGTATAGCACAGAGTCAAACATGTGGCAGTATTTGATAAATACTTACTGAATTAACAATTGAGAACAAAAAAATCGATGGTGTTATAATGGGTTAGCTCATAAATTAATAAGTCCCAAATTTGAAAGTGGCCTTTTATTTTTATAGTGTAGTTGTAGCCTCTGTCTACACAGGCAAGCAAAAGAAACAGAAATTGGATAATTATTTGGGGATGTCTACAAAACAAAACAACCTTTCTGAATCAATTATGTTGATATTACAAGCAACTGTATCTTTGGCCTAAATTTTGAAGTTTAATAGTCTTAATTTACTCTGCTTGTTTAGACACAGCATGAACACAGAGGTATTTTTGTTATTCCTGGAAAATACACATTTCAGATTGTCCATTCTTCCCTTTCCATGCTAGCACAAAGGAAAGCCAGGAATGTGTATAACAGCAAAGTGACCTTTATGTATGACTTTGCCACTACCTCTCAGAGTTCGCATTGAGCACACTCTGTATCTTGTCTCCCCTTCTATTAAATAGTATAGGCCTCTCTCTTCAGGATGTTGTCAATTTAATGAGAAGGTTCCGAGGTGGTCCCATTTTTTAATTTTGGCAGGAAAATAAGAGAAAAAAGGCAAACATCCTGGTGTGCGAAGGTTAGAGCCAGGTCTTGGTAATTAACTGCAGTTAGTGCCTAGCATAGTGCTGACAGTGAATAAATGTTCCTTGTTGGTGATGAAATACTAAATATCAGAACCGGTGTTTCTGGTTCTGCACTGTCATAAAGCTGCTATTATTCAGCATTTATTAGGTAGCCACAGAATATGAGGCATAAACATGACAAGGAGAAAACACACAGTCCCTCCTCTAAATTACAACAGACAGACGCACAGGAAAGTAGGTGGACCTCGAAATTGTTTCCAAATGGCTGTTTGTAGGAGGATTCAGAGAGTAGGAAAACTAACAGGGAGGCAGGCTGGGTGGACAGGATGGAGTGTAAGAAAATGGGAGGTGTAAGAAGAGTCAGTGTTTTCATAAGGGGAATAGGGTAGGAGGTCAGGACAATTTCCAGAATCTTAAGAGTCAACACGAGAGATCCACTGGTGGTAATGAAGAACCCAAGGGAATAAAGAGGGAAGAGTGTTTATCTTTTGCCTCTCTATGTCTTCTTAGCTAATGAGGACAGGTTCTCCAGCTTCTCTGGATGGTAGTAAGAAAAAAAAAAAAAAACAAGATTCTTTCAAACTAAGACAATTCCATACTAAATGAACAGTTCTTCCATTTACTAGCCTCGGTTTCCCCATCTTTAAAATGGAGCAATACTACCTCAAAGTGTCGACCTGAGAATTAAAAGCCATGAAGCCTATACGTGGTCCACACCAGTGCCTTGCACATAGTTTTAGGAAGTAAATCCAGGAGGCCCTGGAACCTTAGCCTAGTGTCCCAACCTTTGCTATACTGGGTTTCTTGCTTTTCTTGCTTTCTCCTTTTTCTGTTTATCAAAGTAGTAATATTTTCTAGAAAGAGAAGATAGCGTTTAAACAAGAAATATTTGTTAATAAATATGTAGACTGGAAGTACCTCATGCTAAAGATCTGTTTACTATTGAATTTGGGGCCTGCGAGATTTTAATTTAGTTAGTAATATATATATATATTTTGTAGCAGTCACTAGACAGAGACCAAGAAAATCACAGTAGAAACCTTGTAAAATGGTTCTTGGGACCCTCAAGAGCATTTCTTTCAGTCTTTTCACCAACTGAGCTGGTCTATATTGTAAGTCTTATTTATAAGGAGGCTTTCAGGCAATTTCACACTGCTTTTCTCTGATGCAGCCCAAAAAAAATGTAAACCCAAGGGATTAGTAGCGCCTTAAAGGGAAAATAGTGTAAAGTTACACCATGAACCCAGGCAGCACAGCTGCCTTGATGCACTGTTCCCTTGGGCTCCTACAGTGAATGAAACTTATCTAAGTGTCCCAGTCCACTCCCACACTGCCAGATCCGCAGCCCTTTGTTACAATGTGCACGAGAATTGCTCAATCTCAGGGGGCAGCCGAGTCTGTAATGACCTGCATTGTAGAAACACACAGGAGTTCACTATCTAGGAATTCAAACTTAAATCTCTTTTTATATTTCTTTGTTGACAGTTGCAAAGTAGGTCTGGGTAGTAAACAAAATGTTTATTCCAGCAATGTTCGTTTCATAGGCAGTTCAGATACATTTATTGAGTAGGGCAGCAGCCTAAAATGGAAATGAAACTGGAATATCATCTCAAGGCTATGTAGAAATCTTGAAAAAGACTGAATATTCCCCAAATGCAACCATCATGAGGCTGGCATACTTACATTGATGATCTCATCAGACCAATAATTAATAAGCGTGAATTAGGCTAATGAAATCAGATGGGGTAATGAAAGGCAGCCCTCTACTTGTTAGCATTGCTATTTTCTCCATTATTTAATCTGTAACAGAAATTGAATTTGCTGCTTGAGATTGAATTCAGCCTCTTTGACTTTTAGAAAAAAATTGTTTTTCATTGTATCCGAGCCTTAAAGAAGGGACAAGTGTGAAAATATTAAGAATCTATACAATGACATCTGCAACATTGGGAACATAGATCAAATCAGAACAACCGTATGCATTTCCTGCTCCTTGATAAAACTAAAGAAATTACAAGTAAAGGAAATGATGAAGAGGAATATTTTCAAGGCTCGGATTTTAAAAGGCAGAGATTCTCCATCCCCCAATGGCAGCTTCTTGAATTTTTTGACACACATCGTTTACTAAATAATTAAACTATAATACATCTTCCTTCCAAGGATAAGCACTCTAGTAAGCCCTAGGAAAGTAATGAGGATCAGGAACGAGCCCTTTGGCCTGTAGAACAGAGCTGTGAAGACTTGACCTGGAAATGAAGCGGAGAGACTGCTTGCTGTGGTGAGAATTCACGAGCTGCCTCTATATCTTAAATCTGTACGAGAAAGGTGGATGTGAGTCTGATGTAATTTGGTTCCGATTTGAGTCTTTATCAAAGAAAGCTTGAGAATCTGCAGAAGGGATGGAGGGCAAAGGAAGCATGTGCTTCTTATTCTTCTAACCCATGAGCAGCATGTGGATAGCGGGAGCCCCCATGTGAACTGAAACTGTTTGGGACCCATTCCAGTGACTTCACGTGTTCTCCTGTCTTCTGTTTGAAAGCCAGTGCCAAAAAAGAGACAGAAAGAATGCATGTGTGAATAAAGGGTTAAACTCAGCAATACATGTGGATAAAGTCCCAGTATATTTCCTATCTGATATATCAGATCTATTTTGAGGTTACTTATCAGTTGGTTATTGTGCTAATAATTGCCATTAAAATTAATACTACAGTTTGGGAATTAGGCAAAGAGCTAACAAGTTTGCTTTTACACAGAGCTTTCCAAAAGCAATCTGGGTAACTTGTTTCTGGAATGCAGCTGTGTAAGTTTTCATTAACATCTTGCAGGTGGAGCCTAATTTTAGTTCAGCCTTGAGAAGGGGGAATTGTTTTTCTCACCATATGCGCAGCACCACAACAGCAGCAAAGCAGGTGGGGCTTTGCCAAGCACTTGTTTACTTTCTTGTTTTTTTTTAAAAAAACGATGATTCATATCATTAATCATACAGTTTCTATTTGATTTTAACATGTCTTTAACAGAATAGTCCGGAGTACATTTGACCTACAGTTACTCGAATGTGAAACAAAAGCAATGAAATGGAAAATGATAAGAAAATGAGCAATGAATCCTAAATATAGTGGAGGAGAAGCCAGTGAATGAAGGGAAGTAAAATTTAGAAATACATCTGTTTGGCTACAAAAGCATTTTAAAAAGCAACCTTCAAGATTTTGGTTTGGAAATTTGAAGTTGGCTCAGTTAGAAAGTTCCATATATATATGAAACATATACACACACACACACACACACACACACACACATACACATTTTTTTCTTTGCCATTGCAAGAAGGAAAGTATTACAGGAAGGAAGCTGTTGCTGGAAAGAGAGGAGATGAGGGGTCAGAAAAGACAACTGAGATGCATGCACATTGTTTTCTCATGCAAGTTCTTCCCTGGCCTTTGAATCTCAGGGAATGGCTGGTAATCGGCTTAAATTTTAGGACTAAGGAAAAAAATATTGTTAAGAATCAGAGAGTGAGTAATGACAGAATGTCTTTTTTCATTTGTTTAGGACCTATCTTAAGATTGACGTTAAGCTTCAAGGGCACAAACTCCATACCTCTACTATGTTTTACGTGCTTCACTGCAGTGAACCTACTGTGTGTGTCTCTTTGGATGTGAGGCTAGTGTGGTCTGGCCATAACGCGGCTGCATGTCTTCTGGCTTAAACAAGCGCCTTTGAATTCTTCTGCCCTGTGGGGTGTGCATGAAAATTCCATTACCTCCACAGAGAGGGGACAGCTCCATGTGCATATTTGTTTCTTTCAATTCAGTCTCTTGGAATGGATGGAATGTGTGATTATGCTATATAGGAGTCTATTGTTCTGAACCTTAAAATAAACCTTTTCTTAAAAGTCCTCTTCTGGACCTTGAAGGTCACCATTCAAGGGCTTTGTCTTTATGAAAGTTCTTAACCTGGTATACAGGTTTGTCCATGAAAGTGCTTTATAGTGTTTGTGAAAAAGGGTTGTTTTGGGCCGGGCGCAGTGGCTCACGCCTGTAATCCCAGCACATTGGGAGGCCGAGGTGGGTGGATCACCTGAAGTCAGAAGTTCGAGACCAGCCTGGCCAAAATGGTGAAACCCCGTCTCTACTAAAAATACATAGATTAGCCGGGCGTAGTGGCAGGCACCTGTCATCCCAGCTAGTCAGGAGGCTGAGGTAGGAGAATCGCTTGAACTGGGAAGGCGGAGGTTGCAGTGAGCCGAGATAGTGCCACTGCACTCCAGCCTGGGTGACAGAGTGAGACTCCGTCTCAAAATAAAAAATAAATAAAGAAAAGAAAAACGGTTGTTGTGTTTTGTTTTCTGAATAGACGTGAATGTGCATATTTCTCAGGAAAGAGTCCATAGCTTTCTTTGGATTTCTAGAAGTATTTTTAAACCCCCAAATATTAAGCACTATTGTCTCATACAGAATGTTTTCAAGTACTGTTTTTTTTCCATAAGTTATTGGATTACAGGTGGTATTTGGTTACATGAATAAGTTCTTTAGTGGTGATTTGCGAGATTTTGGTGCATCCATCAACCGAGCTGTATACACTGCACCATATTTGTAGTCTTTTATCCCTTGCCTCCCTCCCACTCTTCCCCCGAAATCTCCAAAGTCCATCATCGTTATGCCTTTGTGTCCTCATAGTTTAGCTCCCACACATCAGTGAGAACATAACGATGTTTGATTTTCCATTCCTGAGTTACTTAGAATAATAGTCTTCAGTCTCATCCAGGTCACTGTAAATACTGTTAGTTCATTTCTTTTATGGCTGCATAGTATTCCATCGCGTGTGTGTGTGTGTGTGTGTGTGTGTGTGTGTGGTGTGTATAGTGACATATATCATAGTTTCTTTATCCATTCATTGATTGATGGGCATTTGGGTTGGTTCCACGATTTTGCAATTGTGAATTGTGCCGCTATAAACATGCTTGTGCAAGTATCTTTTTCAAATAATGACTTCTTTTTTGTTTTCTTTTGAGATGGAGTCTCGTTGTCACCCAGGCTGGAGTGTAGTGGTGCGATCTCGGCTCACTGCAACTTCCGCCTCCCAGGGTCAAGCGATTCTCCTGCCTTAGCCTCCTGAGTAGCTGGGATTACAGGTGTGTGCCACCATGCCCGGCTAATTTTTTTAATTTTTAGTAGAGATGAGGTTTCACCATGTTGGTCAGGCTGGTCTCGAACTCCTGACCTCGTGATTTGCCTGCCTCCGCCTCGCGAAGTGCTGGGATTGCAGGCATGAGCCACCGCGCCCCAGCTGAGTAATGACTTCTTTTCCTCTGGGTAGATACCAAGTAGTGGGATTGCTGGATCAAATGGTAGTTCTACTTTTAGTTATTTAAGGAACCTCCACACTGTTTTCCATAGTGGCTGTTCTAGTTTGCATTCCCACCAGCAGTGTAGAAGTGTTCCCTGATCACTGCATCCACACTAACATCTACTGTTTTTAAATTTTTTTATTATGGCCATTCTTGCAGGAGTAAGGTGGTATCACATTGTGGTTTTGATTTGCATTTCCCTGATCATTAGCGATGTTGAGCATTTTTTTTGTTTGTTCACTGTTTGTATATCTTCTTTTGAGAATTGTCTATTCATGTCCTTAGCCCACTTTTTGATGGGATGGTTTGTTTTTTTCTTACTGATATGTTTGAGTTCACTGTAGATTCTGGATATCAGTCATTTATCAGACATATAGATCGTGAAGATTTTCTCCCACTCTGTGAGTTGTCCGTTTACTCTGCTGACTGTTCCTTTTGTCATGCAAAAGCTCTTTGAATTAGGTCCCAGCTATTTAGCTTTGTTTTTATTGCATTTGCTTTTGACTTCTTGGTCATTAAATCCTTGCCTAAGCTAATGTCTAGAAGGGTTTTTCCAATCTTATCTTCTATAATTTTTATAGTTTCAGGTCTTAGGTTTAAGTCTTCAATCCATCTTGAGTTGATATTTGCTTAAGGTGAGAGATGAGGATCCAGTTTCATTCTCCTACATGTGGCTAGCTAATTATCCCAGCACCATTTGTTGAAAAGGGTGTCCTTTCTCTCATTTTATGTTTTTGTTTGCTTTGTTGAAGATCAGTTGGCTGTATTGGGGTTTATTTCTCGGTTTCTAGTCTGTTCCATTGGTCTATACGCCTATTTTTATATCAGTACCAAGCTGTTTAGGTAACTATGGCCTTATAGGATAGTTTGAAATCAGGTTATGTGATGCCTCCAGATTTGTTCTTTTTGCTTAGTCTTGCTTTGGCTATGCAGCTTTTTTTTGGTTCCATATGAATTTTAGAATTTTTTTTCTAATTCTGTGAAGAATGATGGTGGTATTCTGATGGGGATTGCACTGAATTTGTAGATTGCTTTTGGCATATGGTCATTTTCACAATATTGATTCTACCCACCTATAAGCATGGGATGTGTTTCCATTTGTTTGTCATCTGTGATTTCTTTCAGCAGTGTTTTATAGTTTTGCTTGTAGAGGTCTTTTGACTCTTTGGTTAGGTATATTTCGCAAGTATTTTATTTGTTTATTTTTTACAACTATTTGAAATGAGGTTGAGTTCTTGATTTGATTCTCCACTTGGTTGCTGTTGGTGTATAGAAGAGTTACTGACTTGTGTGCATTAATCTTGTACCTGGAGACTTTGCTGAATTCTTTAATCAGTTCCAGGAGCTTTCTGGAGGAGTCTTTAGGGTTTTCAAGGTAAACGATCATATTGTCAGCAAACAGTGACTGTTTGACTTCCTCTTTACTGATTTGGATGCCCTTTATTTCTTTCTCTTGTCTGATTGCACTGGCTAGGACTTCCAGTCCTGTGTTGAAGAGGAGTGTTGTTCCCATTCTCAGAGGGAATGCTTTCAACTTTCTCCATTTTGCATTATGTTGGCTGTGGGTTTGTCTTAAATTGCTTTTATCACATTAAGGTATGTTCCTTGTATGCTGATTTTGCTGAGAGTTTTAATCATAAAGGGATACTGGATTTTGTCGAATGCTTTTTCTGCATCTATTGTGATGATCATGTGATTTTTTTTGTTTTTAATTATGTTTATGTGGTATATCACATTTATTGACTTGTATAGGTTAAACCATGCCTGTATCCCTGGTATGAAACCCACTCTATCATGGTGGATTATCTTTTGATATGTTGTTGGATTTGGTTAGCTAGTATTTTGTTAAGGATTTTAGCAACTATGTTCATCAAGGATATTGGTCTGTAGTTTTCTTTTTTGGTTGTGTCCTTTCCTGTTTTGGTATTAGGGTTATGCTGGCTTCACAGAATGAGTTAGGGAGGGTTCCTTCTTTCTCTGCCTTGTGGAATAGTGTCAAAAGGATTAATACCAATTATTCTTTGAATGTCTGGTATAATTCTGCTGTGAATCTTTCTGATCCTGGAGTTTTGTGTTAGTAATTTTTTCATTACCATTTCAATCTCGCTGCTTGTTATTGGTCTATTTGGGGTATCTAATTCTTCCCGATTTAAGCTAGGAGGGTTGTATTTTCCGGGAATTTATCCATCTCTTCTAGGTTTTCTACTTTATGTGTATAAAGGTGTTCATAGTAGCCTTGAATGATCTTTTGTATTTTGGTGGTGTCAGTTGTAATATCGCCTGTTTCATTTCTCAGTGAAGTTATTTGGATTTTCTATTTCCTTAGTTAATCTTGCTAATGGTCTATCAATTTTATTTATCTTTTCAAAGAATCAGCTTTTGTTTCATTTAACTTTTGTGTTTTTTGTTTGTTTGTTTCAGTTTCATTTGGTTCTGCTCTGATCTTGGTTATTTCCTTTCCTCTGCTGGCTTTGGGTTTGGTTTGTTCTTGTTTCTCTAGTCCCTTGAGGTGTGACCTTAGATTGTCTGTTTGTGCTCTTTCAGACTTCTTGATATAGGCTTTTAGAGCTGTGAACTTTCCTCTTAGCATTGCCTTAGCTGTATCCCAGAGGTTTTAATAAGTTGTATCATTATTGTCATTCAGCTTAAATAATTTTTTAATTTCCATCTTGATCATTTTGACCCAATGTCATTCAGGAGCAGGTTATTTAATTTACATGTATTTGCATGGTTTTGAAGGTCCCTTATGGAGTTGATTTCCAGTTTCATTCCTCTGTTGTCTAAAAGAGTGCTTGATATAATTTCAATTTTCTTAAATTTATTGAGGCTAATTTTATGGCCTATCATATGGTCTGTCTTGGAGAAAGTTCCATGGGCTGTTGAACAGAATGTGTATTCTATGGTTGTTGGATGAAATGTTCTGTATATATCTGTCAAGTCCATTTGTTCCAAGGTGTAGTTGAAATCCATTGTTTCTTTGTTGACTTTCTGTCTTGAGGAACTGCCGTCTTGATGACCTGTCTAGTGCTGTTAGTGGAGTACTGAAGTCCCCACTATTATTGTGTTGCTGTCTATCTCATTTCTTACATCTATTAGTAATTGTTTTATAAATTTGGGAGCACTAGTATTAGGTGCATGTATGTTTAAGATTGTGATATTTTCCTGTCGGACAAGGCCTTTTAGCATTATATACTGTCCCTCTTTGTCTCTTTTAACTGCTGTTGCTTTAAAGTTTGTTTTGTCTGATATAAGAATAGCTACCCCTGCTCACTTTTGGTGTCCATTTGTGTGAAATGCCTTTTCTACTCCTTTACTTTAAGTTTATGTGAGTCTTTCTGTGTTAGGTGAGTCTCCCGAAGGCAGCAGATAGTTGGTTGGTGAGTTCTTATCCATTCTGCGATTCTGGATCTTTCAAGTGGAGCATTTAGGCCATTTACATTCAACGTTAGTATTGAAATGTGAGGTATTGTTACATTCATCGTGCTCTTCGTTGCCTGTGTACTTTGTTTTTTGTTGTTTGATTGTTTTTTGCTTTTGCTTTGTAGCTTATATTCTTGTTTTACAGTTCCTGTGTGACTTATGCTTTAAAGAGGTTCTGTTTTCATGTGTTTCCAGGATTCCTTTCAAGGTTTAGAGCTCCTTTTAGCAGTTCTTGTAGTGGTGGCTTGGTAATGGCAAATTCTCTCAGTATTTGTTTATCTGAAAACAACTATATTTCCTTCATATATTATGCTTAGTTTTGCTGGATACAAAATTTTGGGCTGACATTTAGTCTGACATATAGTGAGTCTGCCTGACTTAGGAAAGTTTACACAAGTTGACTGAGATTCTTTCCCTAGGATATCATAAGTCTTTCCCTATCTCTGACCTACAGCCATGCTAAAAAAACACCTAAAGGTTCTTCAGCTGAGGAGGCTGAAGATAGGGCCCCAATCCCTTCTAGCTTGTAGGGTTTCTGCTGAGAAATCTGCTGTTAATCTGACAGATTTTCCTTTATAGGTTACCTGATGCTGCTGCCTCACAGCTCTTAAGATTCTTTCCTTCGTCTTAACTTTGGATAACCTGATGACAATGTGCCTAGGTGAAGATCTTTTGCGATGAATTTCCCAGGTGTTCTTTATGCTTCTTGTATTTGGATGTCTAGGTCTCTAGCTAGGCTGGGGAAGTTTTCCTCGATTATTCCCCCAAATATGTTTTCCAAGCTTTTTGAATTCTCTTCTTCCTCAGGAAAACCAATTATTCTTAAGTTTGGTCGTTTAACATAATCCCAGACTTCTTGGAGGCTTTGTTCATATTTTCTT
>NW_016807417.1:1551372-1588245 GCF_001698545.2 Rhinopithecus bieti | reverse complement strand
GATTTTTTTTGTTTTTAATTATGTTTATGTGGTATATCACATTTATTGACTTGTATAGGTTAAACCATGCCTGTATCCCTGGTATGAAACCCACTCTATCATGGTGGATTATCTTTTTGATATGTTGTTGGATTTGGTTAGCTAGTATTTTGTTAAGGATTTTAGCAACTATGTTCATCAAGGATATTGGTCTGTAGTTTTCTTTTTTGGTTGTGTCCTTTCCTGTTTTGGTATTAGGGTTATGCTGGCTTCACAGAATGAGTTAGGGAGGGTTCCTTCTTTCTCTGCCTTGTGGAATAGTGTCAAAAGGATTAATACCAATTATTCTTTGAATGTCTGGTATAATTCTGCTGTGAATCTTTCTGATCCTGGAGTTTTTGTGTTAGTAATTTTTTCATTACCATTTCAATCTCGCTGCTTGTTATTGGTCTATTTGGGGTATCTAATTCTTCCCGATTTAAGCTAGGAGGGTTGTATTTTTCCGGGAATTTATCCATCTCTTCTAGGTTTTCTACTTTATGTGTATAAAGGTGTTCATAGTAGCCTTGAATGATCTTTTGTATTTTGGTGGTGTCAGTTGTAATATCGCCTGTTTCATTTCTCAGTGAAGTTATTTGGATTTTCTATTTCCTTAGTTAATCTTGCTAATGGTCTATCAATTTTATTTATCTTTTCAAAGAATCAGCTTTTTGTTTCATTTAACTTTTGTGTTTTTTGTTTGTTTGTTTCAGTTTCATTTGGTTCTGCTCTGATCTTGGTTATTTCCTTTCCTCTGCTGGCTTTGGGTTTGGTTTGTTCTTGTTTCTCTAGTCCCTTGAGGTGTGACCTTAGATTGTCTGTTTGTGCTCTTTCAGACTTCTTGATATAGGCTTTTAGAGCTGTGAACTTTCCTCTTAGCATTGCCTTAGCTGTATCCCAGAGGTTTTAATAAGTTGTATCATTATTGTCATTCAGCTTAAATAATTTTTTAATTTCCATCTTGATCATTTTTGACCCAATGTCATTCAGGAGCAGGTTATTTAATTTACATGTATTTGCATGGTTTTGAAGGTCCCTTATGGAGTTGATTTCCAGTTTCATTCCTCTGTTGTCTAAAAGAGTGCTTGATATAATTTCAATTTTCTTAAATTTATTGAGGCTAATTTTATGGCCTATCATATGGTCTGTCTTGGAGAAAGTTCCATGGGCTGTTGAACAGAATGTGTATTCTATGGTTGTTGGATGAAATGTTCTGTATATATCTGTCAAGTCCATTTGTTCCAAGGTGTAGTTGAAATCCATTGTTTCTTTGTTGACTTTCTGTCTTGAGGAACTGCCGTCTTGATGACCTGTCTAGTGCTGTTAGTGGAGTACTGAAGTCCCCCACTATTATTGTGTTGCTGTCTATCTCATTTCTTACATCTATTAGTAATTGTTTTATAAATTTGGGAGCACTAGTATTAGGTGCATGTATGTTTAAGATTGTGATATTTTCCTGTCGGACAAGGCCTTTTAGCATTATATACTGTCCCTCTTTGTCTCTTTTAACTGCTGTTGCTTTAAAGTTTGTTTTGTCTGATATAAGAATAGCTACCCCTGCTCACTTTTGGTGTCCATTTGTGTGAAATGCCTTTTTCTACTCCTTTACTTTAAGTTTATGTGAGTCTTTCTGTGTTAGGTGAGTCTCCCGAAGGCAGCAGATAGTTGGTTGGTGAGTTCTTATCCATTCTGCGATTCTGGATCTTTCAAGTGGAGCATTTAGGCCATTTACATTCAACGTTAGTATTGAAATGTGAGGTATTGTTACATTCATCGTGCTCTTCGTTGCCTGTGTACTTTGTTTTTTGTTGTTTGATTGTTTTTTGCTTTTGCTTTGTAGCTTATATTCTTGTTTTACAGTTCCTGTGTGACTTATGCTTTAAAGAGGTTCTGTTTTCATGTGTTTCCAGGATTCCTTTCAAGGTTTAGAGCTCCTTTTAGCAGTTCTTGTAGTGGTGGCTTGGTAATGGCAAATTCTCTCAGTATTTGTTTATCTGAAAACAACTATATTTCCTTCATATATTATGCTTAGTTTTGCTGGATACAAAATTTTGGGCTGACATTTAGTCTGACATATAGTGAGTCTGCCTGACTTAGGAAAGTTTACACAAGTTGACTGAGATTCTTTCCCTAGGATATCATAAGTCTTTCCCTATCTCTGACCTACAGCCATGCTAAAAAAACACCTAAAGGTTCTTCAGCTGAGGAGGCTGAAGATAGGGCCCCAATCCCTTCTAGCTTGTAGGGTTTCTGCTGAGAAATCTGCTGTTAATCTGACAGATTTTCCTTTATAGGTTACCTGATGCTGCTGCCTCACAGCTCTTAAGATTCTTTCCTTCGTCTTAACTTTGGATAACCTGATGACAATGTGCCTAGGTGAAGATCTTTTGCGATGAATTTCCCAGGTGTTCTTTATGCTTCTTGTATTTGGATGTCTAGGTCTCTAGCTAGGCTGGGGAAGTTTTCCTCGATTATTCCCCAAATATGTTTTCCAAGCTTTTGAATTCTCTTCTTCCTCAGGAAAACCAATTATTCTTAAGTTTGGTCGTTTAACATAATCCCAGACTTCTTGGAGGCTTTGTTCATATTTTCTTATGCTTTTTTCTTTGTCTTTATTGGGTTGGGTTAATTCAAAGACCTTGTCTTTGAGCTCTGAATTTCTTTCTTCTACTTGTTTAATTCTATTACTTGTACTTTCCAGAGCATTTCATATTTCTAAAAGTGTCCAAAGTTTCCTGAATTTTTTATTGTTTTTTAAGTTATCTATTTCCTTGAACATTTCTCCCTTCACTTATTGTGTCATTGTTTGGATTTCCTTGCATTGGGCTTTGCCTTTCTCTGGTCCCTCCCTGATTAGCTTAATTACTAACCTCCTGAATTATTTTTCAAGTAAATCAGGGATTTCTTCTTGGTTTGGATCCATTGCTGGTGAACTAGTGTAATTTTGGGGGGGTGTTGAAGAGCCTTGTTTTGTCATATTACCAGGATTAGTTTTCTGGTTCTTTCTCATTTGGGTAGGCTCTGTCAGAGGGAAGGTCTAAGGCTGAAGGCTGTTGTTCAGATTCTTTTCCCCACAGAGTGTTCCCTTGATGTAGTACTCTCCCTCTTTTCCTATGGATGTGGCTTGCTGTGAGCCAAACTGCAGTGACTGTTGTCTCTCTTCTGGGTCTAGCCATCCAGCAAGTCTACCTGACTCTGGGCTGGTACTGGGGGTTGTCTGCACAGAGTCCTGTGATGTGAACCATCCATGGGTCTCTCAGCTGTGCAGAACAGGTGCCCACCAGCGTCTGTTCTGGTGAATGTGGTGGAGGGTGATATCTCAAATACTATTTTAATGGAACAAAGACACAGTAGTTTATTTGGCTAATGATTATAAGTAAAATGTAGCATTTGTCAGCTTTCCTCTTATAGTGAGTCTGCCTGACTTAGGAAAGTTTACACAAGTTGACTGAGATTCTTTCCCTAGGATATCATAAGTCTTTCCCTATCTCTGACCTACAGCCATGCTAAAAGAACACCTAAAAGAATATTATATTTTCTAAAGATTTGTTCCTTTATTCGACAGAGATCTGTTAAGCACCTGTTATATATGAGGTACTTTTGGATTTCAGAAATATATGACTCAGCCTCTCTCCTTAAGAAGTACCCAAGCCTGTGGCAGAGACATTGAGCTATGAAAAGAAACTCAACCAAATGGTCTATTTGTAAAAACGAAAAAACATTTTGTGAGGCCTCAGATTTTTCACATCATATTTCACGCTTTCATTCTAAGATGTAAATGAAAAGATTGTTTAAAATGACTGTGACCCTTTGGCAAGATGACAAGAACCACACCACACCCAAACCTGTTTGTTCTGCTGTCTTCGTCCACCCACCGGCAGATGTGGCTGCAGGGGGCTGTGTGGGTGACAGAATGCAGCGATGGAACTTTAGAATTGGCTCCCATGAGTGGAATCGGGGAAAGGTTCATCAAAAAGCAGGAAGGAGCCAGTGTGTTTGAGACTGAGGCTAAGTAAGCATTTTTGACTGATTTGCTCTTACAGATTCCCCAAAGCCTCATCAGATTGTGATTTTACAACTCTCTTGACGACTGTCCTAGTTTTCACAAGGCCCTCTCATTTTCACTGACAAGACCCAGTCTTTGGATGAGATCTCTCTCTCCCAATCTGGAACTCAGACTCTGTTACTATTTCTTCCATTTCCCAGCATCCGAGGTGCTTCTCACTCAATCCCAAATTTTCCTTTGACCCCAACTTACTTACTCAAAGGAGTAGGAGGACAAAGAGGGAAATAATTTGATGGGAAGCAGGGATTGACTACTTCCAATTCTTTTTCACTGTAACCCATACTATCAACAGCAGATGCCATCGATTTGATCTTCCCAGTATTATTTGTTTTTAGCGTCATTCAGAATATAAAATTTAGGGCCAGGCATAGTGGCTCATACCTGTAAGCTCAGCACTTCAGGAGGCTGAGGTGGGCAGATCACTTGAGGTCAGGAGTTTGAGACCAGCCTGGCCAACATGGCGAAACCCCGTCTCTACTAAAAATACAAAAATTAGCCTGGCGTGGTGGTGCATGCCTGTAGTCTCAGCTACTAGGGAGGCTGAGGCTGCTGGAGGATCACTTGAACCCGGGAGGTGGAGGTTGCAGTGAGCCGAGATCACACCGCTGTGCTCTAGCCTGGCTGACAGAGTAAGACTCTGTCTCAAAATAAGAAGAATGTAAAATTTAGTACCAACTTCTATTCATCATGTAATCCAGGACTATCTTGGAGAGGATGAAATGAAGTTGAAGCCCTATTTCTAAAATATAAAAGAGTTGTTTTGGCTATCTAAACAAAGGGCTCAGTGTTTTAATATTCCAGTAAAAAAATCACAGGATTGGCCACCTGCTTTACTTTTTTTCTAGGTTATTCATTTCTTTGTAAATTTTTCCTACTCTCTTTTCTAGGCAAACCTACACTTTTCCTGCTGAGATTCCTTAAGTTATAGAGTAAAATGTCACCAACAGGAAGCATGTGATTCATTTCACTCTTGCTGGTAGGTGCATTCAGAATATGACTTCAAGAGGTTTATTTCCCATTTGTAATCTAAACCTTATTGGGCTGCCTGCAGTGGAAGCCTCAGCTACAGTTGTGGAAATAAAGTCTTTACAGAAACACTTAAAGAAGACCTGGTTGTTCTGGTACTGCTTCTGAAGAAGTTCCAATCAGCAGCAGGAGAAAATTTACAAGATTCATATGAGATTTTGGTTTCTTAAAAGAGTACACATGCCACAGAGAATCTGAATACATTCCATGAAAATCATATAGTCCTGTTAACCAGCACAAGCACATGTGCAGAAAACTTGAGAGGTCACTGTTTGGCAGGACCACACTAAAATCATCTGAGATGATTTCAAAGTGAAAGAAAGAGATTCTGCGACTTCATCTGGGGAGCCGTGATAATATCTAATTGTTCTCTTTAGTTCTGGGACCCATCTTTAGTAGTCATTGGTATCAGTTCTGCTTGTTTTTTTGAGCCTATAAATTGGTTAAAGATAAAGCATTAACCAAAACCTCTGTAAGTACATGAGAATCTCTACTTTGTAGAAAAGAAATAATAATAATTTAAGAATACAGAGTATTTTGATTGCATATACCAATATGCTTGGGTAATGTCTACTGTTAGTTTTCTTTTTAGGACTTTTTTTTTTTTTTTTTTTTTTTTTTTTTTTTTTTTTTTTTTTTGAGACAGAGTTTTGCTCTTGTTGCCGAGGCTGGAAAGCAATGGCACAATCTTGGCTCACTACAACCTCTGCTTTCCGAGTTCAGGCGATTCTCCTGCCTCAGCCTCTTGAGTATTTGGGATTACAGGCATGTGCCACTACACTCGGCTAATTTTGTATTTTTAATAGAGACAGGGTTTCTCCATGTTGGTCAGGCTGGTCTTGAGCTCCCAACCTCAGGTGATCCACCCTCCTCGGCCTCACAAAGTGCTGGAATTACAGGCATGAGCCACCATGTCCGGCCCTCTTTTTAGGACTTTTGATTATCAAGAGTTGTGTAGGTTGAGGTAAAATGGCACATATATATATATACACACACACACACATATGTATATACACACACACAAAGCCATTTTCATATGTATATATGATATCTATACACATACACTTTCATATACATTATATATGACATATATATTCACACACATGCACAAATAAGCCATTTTCATATAGTATACAGAAAGCCATTTTTCCTCAGTATATATATGTGTATAAAATCAAATTAAGCTGGGTGTGGTGGCTCACACCTGTAATCCTAGCACTTTGGGAGGCCCAGGTGGGCGGATCACCTGAGGTCAGGGGTTCGAGACCAGCCTGGCCAACGTGGCGAAACCCCATCTCTACTAAAAATACAAAAATTAGCTGCACTCCAGCCTGGGCGACAGAGTGAGAGACTCTGTCTCAAAAAAAAAAAAAAAAAAAAAAAATCAAATTAAATAATGTGTTTTCAAAGTGTTTATACCCATCTTACTGCCAAGAGAAGATCCAATTACTCAAATTGATTGAATTATATGGGATAACAGAGATGCCAACCCATCTTGACCCCACAGTGTTAGGCCAATTCCTTTGATATTAGGCCATTGTATGCTAAGCTCTTTTTTTGAATTACTGTTAGAATAAAGTAAAAATAAAGACCAGGAAGAGCAAGCAAGACACAAGTAGGCTTGTGGGAAAATGAGAGTTGGTGACATTAATAAAATAAAATGATACACAAATTGCTATATAGCACATCATAATTTTCGAAGTGTTTATCTAAAGATGATTTGATCTTTTTAATAATCTTTTGAGGAAGATTGAACACTTATTATCAAGTCATTTTATAGAATAGAAAGTTAAATCAGGTGTTATAATTTTTTGTAATAAAATTTTTTGTAATAGGCATTTTTGCCAGTATAATACTTAATAAAACATTGAATTAGATGTCAATAGTTTAGAATTTGGAGATTTCACATAAAAGCTCAGATATCTGACTTATCTAGAAAGTTGAAAGTTCTGGTACCACTCGATGACACTGGGCCAATATTCCCCTGGCAACACAGTAGCACTTCCTATTGTCTTATACCCACACTCCTCGCTCATTAATCTTTACTAGCTTGGTCATTTTAGGCATTTGATTTTGAACCCCTGGTGTAAAAGGATTGTCATACTGCCATGCCCTGAATTCATGACAGAGGTAGGCCTAGAGTGCAGGTCTGTGATTTGTATTCTTTTACCATAAAATGTTTACATTGGACTGATATATGACTAACATATCCTTCTTTCCTCTCCTCCAAAAGCCTTCTGCTCCCCTGAACTTCTCACAATTGCCCAAGAGCTCCTGCGTTCCCATGTCCCCATACGCTTGATGTTGTTCCTCATGCTTTTCATCCTGTCTACCTGCCACGCTCCCATCTCCTGACTAAATCTTAGTCCTAGTGCTTCACTTAAAGTCTCCTGCTCTCTACAGCTGTCTCAGAGCCTGTCTGTAACCTCTCTCCTCTCCCTCAACCATCATTTATTCAGACTCATCATTTGTTCAATAAATGTCAAATAAGAGAATGAAGAAGGATACAATAGTTTTAGGCTAATGCATTCATCTGCACTGGATTTACTTTTTCCCCGAGGTCTATGTTGGGTGACACATTATGATTTCCCTGTCTGTTTAAACTATCAGTCAAATTACTTCATAATAAAGATTTTGGAGAGAATGGCATTGAGCCACATTTATCCCAGGGAATGTGGACAAAGTTTGGGCAACTTATTTTTTGAGGTAGTTCAACATGACACTAGATTCAGCATTTTAAACTCATTTATTTATCAAAAATGTTCCTTGCTTGGAACATGAGTTTCTTTTTTTTTTTTTGAGACGGAGTCTCACTCTGCCGCCCAGGCTGGAGTGCAGTGGCCGGATCTCAGCTCACTGCAAGCTCCGCCGCCCGGGTTCACGCCATTCTCCTGCCTCAGCCTCCCGAGTAGCTGGGACTACAGGCGCCCGCCACCTCGCCCGACTAATTTTTTGTATTTTAGTAGAGACGGGGTTTCACCGTGTTAGCCAGGATGGTCTCGATCTCCTGACCTCGTGATCCGCCCGTCTCGGCCTCCCAAAGTGCTGGGATTACAGGCTTGAGCCACCGCGCCCAGCCGGAATATGAGTTTCTTTACCACTTTAGTTTGGTAAACAGGGAAAACATTAATTCAAAGTCCAGATAAGACAATACTCTGTTTTACCCCAGCAAGAGACAAATCAGTGGCTGGCAGGGGAAATTACACGTAGAAAAATGATGCAAAGAAGATAAGGACTGGCCCGAGTTGTTGACTCAGCCCACAAACATTTTTTGACATTTACTGTGTTCCAGACAGTGAGCTAGGCCCTGGAGGTAGGCAGATATATAAATACATAGGTGCAATGGATATTATGGGCATCTGTACATTATATGAGGGATACAGAGGAGACAACAACTAATTCTGCCCAATGAAATCAACAAAAGATACCTAAGTAAGTTGACCGGTTAGCTGAGTCCTAAGGTACCCAAGTATATTTTGTACTCACTTTGAAGATGACATTAAAAACCTTAGCATTACAAAATAAATTTGGAAAATGGATCTCTCCTTCCTAAGGGTATAGATCATATGAAAAACACTTGAGAATATAGTATGTCATTTAAAAAAAAACACCCAGAAGATGCAAAATAAATGAATAGAAATAGAGAGTCTCCAGATTCTACCTGAATTCAATCTTGGTTCAATTATTTGCTAGCAGTGTGATCCTGGAAAAGTTACTTAACTTCTTTGTGTCTCAGTTTTCTTCTTTGTTAAAATAGATGATAAAACTATCTACTTCACAGAGATATGATTAGTTATAGATGAGATAATACATGTAAAATGCTTAGCACACTATTTGGTACATAGTAATAAAAAAGTTAGTGATCAGCATTACTATAATATAATGTAGTATAAGCCTGTGCACTATTTTTCTTTGAAATAGCCAGCATCAAAATAGGATCACATAATTCAAAGCATTTATTAATAAAAGCTTAGATAATTAAAACAAAAGAAGAAATCTCAAACCTAATATGCCTTGCATCATTTATGCGTCAGTTTTGCATTTTATTCTCACTCATCTTAGATAATAAAACGAGACCAGGTCCCATAATTGCCCTTCTGTAACTAACTGTTCAGCATTCAGTTTCTTGAATTTTTCAGTGAGGTTCGTCTTCCCATTGTAATGAATTAGTATAATGCTATTGTGCTGTGGCTTCCAGTACTGCATATTACCAGTGAGAACCATTCCCAGCAATAAATTAACTTTCAAACCTTGATGAAAATCATGAATCCTACATTTTCTTACATTGTGAATCTTAAATAAGCACACACATACATATGTACATATATACATCCCTTTTAATAATATGTGTTATACTCTCCATTTGAATTGAATGTGTTATACTCTCCATTTGAATTATTTTTATTGATACATATATTTATTTGACTAAGAACATTTTAGGAATACTGAAAATAATATCAATATTCTTCTGGAAAAGTCTCAAAAATCTTTTATTTCCTGTTAATTCTTTGGTTATTCCTATATAATTCAGATGAAACTGATTATTCAATCTCTTCTAGATAGGGTAAAATAAACTTTCTGAAAATCTCTCGCGAGTGGGGACTCGACAGTCTCTTGATAACATACCGTCCTTTCATTCTGTGCTTACCTACCAAGAAGTAATCTTAGGCTTTTCTATGAGTAGATAAACTATACTAATATATAAAAAAAATTTTAGTAAATAAATTCTATTTATTTTTAATAAATAATACTTTATTATTTTCTAATACCCACTCAAACTGGAATAGTAAAATTACCAAATAGACACTATTTTCTTTTCTAAAGATTTTTTTTATTTTACTAAATTGGGATCATTGACTATATTTCCATGTGGAAGGAAAGGACCTTGCCTTATATTACTATTTCTGTGTCACCCCTTGGATTAGCACAGGGCTGAGGCAGCTATGTTTTGAGAATTGAGTGTGAGGCTGGGTATGGTGGCTCATGCCTATAATCCCAGCACTTTGGGAGGCCAAGGTAGGTGGATCACTTGAGGTCAGGAGTTAGAGACCAGCCTGGCCAACATGGTGAAACCCCATCTCTACTAAAAATGCAAAAATTAGCTGGATGTGATGGTGCGTGCCAGTAATCCCAGCTATTCGGGAGGCTGAGGCAGGAGAATTGCTTGAAACTGGGAGGTGGAGGTTGCAGTAAGTGGCGAGATTATGCCACTACACTCCAGCCTGGGCAACAGAGTGAGACTCTGTTTCAAAAAAAAAAAAAAAAAAAAGAATTGAGTGTAAGCTGCTTGAAATTCCTCCCTGGCTGTATTCCTCTGTTGTATTCTGGGCTTTCTGCCATGTTCTTGGGCAGTACCTCACTTCCATTCTTCCCATTTCCAAGTCTTCTTTTGCAGACTGACAAATTGTTTGTCATTTATTATAGAGAAAGGTAGCTCTCTCGCTATCCAGTGATGCTTACCAGACCACACCCAGAAGGACCTAGACTTTCTCAACTTGAGTGTCTCCTCTAGATTTATCTAGTTATTTTCCTCAACAAAAGAACTATTAATAAGTGATATATGTGTTGCTCCTCCCAAGAAGGCAAAAAGTCATCTTTTTTCATTTTTATAAAACAGCATAGCAGGATTTTTTTTCCCCTCTTGGCTATGTAGATATTTTTTCAACAAATATGTTTAGAGTGTGTTGTCCATGTAAAGCTTTATATAGAAGAAGTCATTATTTACTTCTAGAAACTCCCATCTCAGGAAGTGAACCCCAAGAAGGTGAAGCAGATAGCTACATAAATAAGTTCTAGTGTCTTCAGGAAAGAAAGAACTTCGGATGTGCTTGTGGAAACTCTGACAATTATGTTTGAGATATCATGGAGAATGGGGCAGAGGCAAGAATAAAGAGGAGTTGATGTTAACTCGATTTTACCAGAAATTAAAGATTCTGAGAACTCCAGAACTTCAGAACAAACCAATGAGTTTGACATCAGTCTCTAACAAACTTTAGACAATTATTAAAATAAAAGTAAGCCTCTTGAAAAATGGCACTGAGTATTAAGAATCAGCATGGGGTCGCTAAGAACAAAGCAGCCACAAGTAAACTAGTTTACATTTCCTCTTCAAAAGAGAATGTAACTGGATTTTTGCAAGTATTTTAATCAAAATACTCATAAGTTCCTAGAAGATAAGTTAGAGATACTTTAGAATATGGTTAGGAAGTTTCCAAAATGGCGAAATTATCTCTTTAAAAGTGATTAAGAATGAACTTTGGAGTCAGACAGCCTTAGGGGTTCAAATTGAAGCCCTGCACCTTATCAACCATGTAAATTTGTGAAAATTGCGTAAGCTTCCTGAACCATAATTCCCTCAACTATAGTAAGGATTAAAAATTATCTATGTCATAAGGATACTGTGTTTCTTGTGACATAATTAACATAAAGTGCTTTTTACTCCTTATTACATAAGTGCTCAATAAAAATGATAGGGGTTGTGTTTTATTCTCATTATCTAGGGTTGATTGATTGTTGCCAATCTGAAGAAAGGTCTCTGAGACATGCACTGGCACTTTTTTTTGCCAATGATTTGAAGGAAAGCATTGAAATAATGAAATATTGAAATAATGAAATAACAAAAATATTGCAATAATGATATTGTCAGGCTCCTTGCCAGGCTATGTGCTTTTTCAGGAAAGGGACCTGTCTTCTTGCCCTTGGTATGATCATTGCCTGACCCATAGTAGCCACTCAGATGTCTTTTAAAGAATGACACACAAAGAAATGTGGTAACCAAGACATTGGATAGCAAAATCAGGAATCCAAATACCTCAAATAATTAGAACAATGAGCCAGTACCAGAGATAAACTCTAGAATGGATGGAACACGTTGTAAGAGGCTTGGTTAAACAGAATTTGGTATGAAAAGATTTAGATGTTTTTAGATGTTTTAGTTTTGTAAAAATTTGAGCACTAAGAATAATATGATGCCAACCCCTCCTCAGAGTGCATTTCCTGCCTCCACAAAATTCTAAATTATTAGAAATAGAGTCCAGAATAAGGCAGGCATCAGTACCCATGTATTTTGCATAATTAGACCACATTTCAAATAATGCATTCAGTTCTGACTGCCACATTTAGGAAAGGCATGGACAAACTGGAATCTCTCCAACATAGTGATAGGCCTTAAAAGCCATATCATGTTATAATGATTAAAGGAATGTTCAGTCTGAAGAAAGAGGAGATGTAGAGAAAATGATAGCCATTTTCAAATAGTTGAATAACTTTCATGTGGAATAGGGATCAAATTTATCCTCAGAAGCTTTAGGAAAAGTTCATATCAAAGAATAGAAAATTCAGGAAGGTATTGGTCAAAAATAAGGAAGATCTCTATTTAAAATGAAACTAGATTGTCTTAGAGGTAGTAATGTACTATCTTCAAAGTTATTTAATTTTAATTTACTTGGCCAATGATTACTGCTCACATATATGTGCATCCCATGTATACATCCTATAGATGAAAGAAGCCTTCAAGAGTTTGCAGGTTAGTTGATTTATATAATTTATAATTTCCATATATGTAGTTATAAATGAACCTGTAAACGTTTACTGAGCAAACATTTATTGAACTCATTACATGTCAATCTTGTGCTAGATGATGGGCAAGTTGAAGCAAAGGCAATATTTTGTAAGAAATTGTTGCTTGGGTGAGATATTGGACGAAACTTTGATATTTGAGAACAAATCAATCTAAAAATAGCATAGTTTACTTGATTTAAATGTCATTAAGGAATCAAGGGTCTGAGAGAATTAAAATCCCACCTCTAGAGTACAGTACATTGACAAAATGGGTTGAAATTACAAGTCAAATGCATGTGCTTTCCATCTATTTAGCCCTATATTTTTTATACTTTGTTTTGATCATGTTATACTTGCATGACAAATAATACATATAATTTTAGCGTGTTTCTAAAATCTTGTCTTGCTTCTTCAATACCTGAATTCCATTTACATACATAACTATAAAGAGATATGTAGCCAACCGACTTTTTTTTAATACCACAAACAACAATAAAATAAATTAATTGTCTACTGCTCCTTAGGGAGCAAAAATGATTCCCTTTCCTTAAGAAGTTTACTTAATGCTTCTCCTATTATCCTTTTCTCTTCAGAAGAAGTAAAAGGATCATAACTAACAGATGTATCTGATTTGCTATCAGAAAATTTAAAAGCAAAATGTGCAACATACAACATACACAGCGATGTTCATTTTGATTGTTTGAGAACTGTGATTTTATTTTCTCCCTCTGCCTTTTGTTTTGCAAGCAGTTGCTTTAGAAAAGGTGAAAATACAGTAATTCTCTATGTTTAAATAAAGGTATATTTTTAAGACAGGAACAAAGAAAGAGCCTATTTTTGTTAAATGGTTAGATTTAATTAGAAGAGGGTGATTCTAAAAAGGAAACAAACAGAAAGCTGTAGAACAGCCCAGTCCTGCTCACTGCAGCCCAATCCTGATTCAGCAAATAGGTATTTGCCAGTAGCAATGAGCATTGTGTACTACAATGACGGTGCTGCTTAACTCGATACTGTTCCCACACCTCAGTCAGTCGGGCCCAGTGCGTGGGTAAAGCATGAAGTCACTGGGTACTTGAGCAAAATATTGAAAGCAACGGAGGTTATGAGGGTTTAGAGACAGGTGGAACTGGCTACCTGATCACAGCCACGCCCAACTTTTAAAATGTACCTGGCAACAAAATTCATGCCAATATGACACCTGTCTGCTTAGGAAATTCCTGACGAAACACAGAAGGGTAGGCTTGGGATCTTAATAGTGTTGTGACTGTGATTTCCTTAGGAGCCTCTCTGGAAAAGGCTCAATACTCTTTTCTCACTTGTTTGCCAGTTGGAATTTGAAGGGAGCTTGATAACTGTGTTCTATGTGGATCCAGCATTACAACTGATAAGGTAAGGGCAATTATATCTCTTTGTTTGATCATTAAAGTCAGAGTATAAAGAAATTTCCTACTACTCCATCTTCCCTTTCAAATGTAGATTACTAGGGCAATGTTGCCAGTGTATTTCAGGATCTTGAACTTGAGGGATAGAATTGTCTAGTGCCTGCTCTAAAAAGAGATAGCCAGCCCCTGCAATAACTGTCGGTACAGTTTCTGGCTAATGAAATGCGGAGAAATGAGGAAGACAGTGAGCTGTGCTTGTGTGGTAACAGGTGATTTCAGAGGAAAATGTCAAAGCAGCTCATCTCCCAAGGCCCTACATGATGATGTTTTAGTAGCCACTTTTATTCAGAGATTTAAATTTATGAAAAGAGAATCATAATGACATCTTAATTGCTCTGAAGATGTCTTTTCAAAAGAATTGTCACAGGAACAGTTCCTTCAGAGGAACAGAGAAACCAAAGGAGATGGCTTTTTGTGAAAGAGTTGAGGAAAGCCTTCTGTCCTAGAAGTTAACATTTATGGATCTCTCTGGCATAATAGTCTCCGTTTCAAGTCCATTGTGTTTGATGAGGATTCAAAAAGTCTTAATCGAATCTAGCAGTCATTGCTGCTTCTTTCTTTCCTAATCTCCCTGATTTTGAATTGAGATCTTTATTTCTTAAAATAAAACATCATTTGTTAAAGCCTTTTCAAAATTAAGACTAAAACCATCACAACTAATTGTTTCTTGGCATCAAATAAACAAATTTTTAAAGTTTGATAAATTGTTTGTAAGCTCTAATCAAGTGGGTGGAGTCATAAAAGAGGGGAGGGAACCCACTGAAACAATGTATGTAATTTGTTTGCATTAGTATTTGAGATAATTATAAAGCAAGTGTTCAAAAGCTGTCCTTTATACCAGAAGGGGGAAAGACAGGAGAGGAAAAGCATAAGAACACCCAGCCGTTGTCAGCTGCTCTCTAAAATATTGCTGGATTCACAATTGTCGAACATTAGCATTACTAAGAATGCCGGGGACAGAGTGTCACGTTGAATGTAGAATGATGACTTCATAGGAAGGCAAAGCTGAGGATATGACCGGTTTGCAGTCACAGAAAAATCAGCTTTAATTAATTTGAGTGCCAGCTCTGTGTATAATTACACAGCATGAGAGTTTGCATGCAAATCCAGAAATGCTGATTGTTCAAATACTTGCACTTGCTCATTAATACATTGGGACTAAGCAGGGCTGGCAAGCAGACAGGGTACGGCACACACGGTGCCTGCAGGCTAATTTGTATTATACTGTAGTTAGCAAACAGATTTCAGATGTTTCTCCTTTCTTTAAATAATAAGCACAAAAATATGTATGTCATTTTCATCGGTGACATACCTTGTTTTCTTTTTGATTAAAATAAAATGTTTTGAGTTTTTGCAAAAGTGTTGAGGGTACATTAAACATTACTAGAACACTGATTTATAACCATTTGATATCAGTAATACTGATGCCAGGTCTGGGATATTTCTATTTGACATTTCATGTAATTGTCCAAACTGATCATATTTCATAATTAGTGAAACTATATTCAAACAATATAAGTTTATTATTAAATCCCATGGATGAACAAAGGGAGAGACACAGCTGTATTGGCTACTTGTCTGTCAAATCCAGTATCTTGTAGCCAGCATTGGCTAGGTCCAGAAGCTTCAGTAGGACTGATTTCTTTGTGAAAGTACCTAATCCTAAAATGTCCTGTGGTGAGATCTTCCATTCTGACCACTGAATCTTTTCAGAGATCAGCTTCAACCAATGCCCAACTACCTTGACAACACCCTAGGGGAAAAAGTCTGCCTAAATCACTATGCCAGGAACATCTGATAATTTATTAAGGAAATTATATAAAAAATAAAGGGATTTGCCCAAGTTCTCCAAATCTGGTACTACTATCAATGCTGTCTGTTTTCTTGCCAACATTTCAATGCATTTCAGTTCTACGAATATTTATACAGCACCCATTTCTGTTAGACACTGGAAAGCAGAGGATACACCATAGTAAGCCAGATAGATACAGTCTCTGCATTGGCTATCTCTTTTCTCCCAGGAATTGTCTCAGGAAGGATCCTAACTCAGTTCCCTGGGAAATAAACGCTTTTAGCAGTCATTACCTTGGGGAAAACTCACATTACAGAAACTTGAAATCTATGTCCTTCCATAAATACAGTTTTCATGGTCCTTCTGGGAACCTGACTTGCTCTCTGATATTCTTTCAACACTATTCTTGTGTAAGATGAAGGAAGCTACCTCTGCCTTGAGGGTTGAATGGAAATGTAAAGGATATGTGAAAGAGTCTGTCAGGCAAGCCCAAAAGTTTTATAAGAATAGATGGAAGAGGAAGGCTGTCATAGCTTTCCCTGAAAGCCTATATCTGTAAGAATAGTCATTTCTCAAGGAAGAAAAGGTGAACACGCATGTAGGTGGATATGGGGCACTTTACACCATTGGGTCTGACCAAAAGTAGGCAGGCATCTACCTACGCATTTTCAATTATGACCAGCTGAGGAACACCAGCTAGACAGCATCGTCCCTTCTTTCTAAAAAATCTGCCAATGTACATGTACAAAGATGGAAGGTGACAACAAAAACACTCATACATACCACCTAAGCTTCCACTTCACTTTCAAAGTAGTCATACCCTTCTCATGCTACATATCACAAATATGTAAGAAGGAAGAAGAAAATCCAGGATGGTGAAAGAACTCAAGGGTATCTTCATGATGTACAACACAGTAATTTCGGAACAGTGGTTTTCAGAGAATAACTATGAATTGCAAGTACCCTGAGCTCAAACAACTTTTCCATATAGCTCTGTCATGGTCAGACACACATGATTAGGAAACAAAAGAAAAGAAAAGAAATTTCCAAAATATGTATGAATTAAGAAAACAACATCTTGCTGGAACCAAAATACTAAAAAATATTTGCTATGTGGATTATTGGTATCTTTACCAAGGATAGTTAAAAAGCATCATAGGGGTTTTTGCCTATAAGAAATGAATTCTAATGGGGTTATGGTAATATATGAAAGGAACCATATTCACAGATGATGCAAGTAATTTAATAAAGCTATTAGGGGATAGGAAAGAAAGATAATATATTTGTAAAGAAGAAAGAAGAGAATTTATTCTGGAGCTAGAAAATTTTCAGGAAACCTGAGAAAACTCTAGCTACAGAGATGAAGAAAGCATGTAACCCAGTGTAGAAGCACAACACACTGGGGTAGTTCAGGATGGTCAATCGCCCTGATTAATACAGTGTGAGAACCATAGAAAGAATGAAAGCAGCCAGTGAGTCAGCAATGATTAGGTCAACAAGAACTGTTTCCTGAGATTTGTGGGCTGCAATATGTATTCCACAGAAGACATATTTCAAGGACATGAGAAGAATGAAGGGAGAATAATTGAAGATAGCAAATGTGAGGAATCTGTACCCAGAAAGTGAAGCGGAAGAAGTAAGCAAGGAAAGTTTTAGGCAAGTGGAGATTTGGTCATGTTTGTAGAAGGGAAGAAATTAGTGGAGCAGGGGCAATTGGAGTTGTTAGGGGAAATGTGTCATTAATGGAATAGGAGTTGGGGAGAATCCAGGTAGTTATGCTAGCTAGAGAGTTTTGTTTTCTGTTGTTGTTGTTGTTATCTTATTCCAAGAGAGGAGGACAGGAAAAGAGGATGGTGTCAGGAAATCTGAGGTGGAGGCAAGGAAAGTTATGAGAGTATGTGCCAGATGACTTTGGTCTGGTGTGGACATTGGTGAGATCATCTCCTGGGAAATTAAGTATAGGAAAGGGTGGAAATGACAGAGATAAAAAAAAACTTCATTCTCGTACTGAAGAAAAGGGAGAGCAGAATAATTTAAAACAGTTTACAATGAAAATGGGTAAAAGAAAATGTAAGGAGAATGAAGAAATGGAAACTGGTTATTGTAAAGTTTCACTTAAACATTAACTTGTGCCAAGGTTAAATGAGTAATGAGTCTGGATTTGGGATTACCTAACAGTCTCTAAGTTTACATTTTCCAATATCAGCACACCAAAAGTCATGGTTTTTTGTTTGTTTGTTTTATTTTTAGTTTAGTGCTCTTGTATTCTACACTAAGGAAGGAAGTGTGGGGCAGATATCTGCATATGAAGTAAAGGAGGCCAGTGAGCCACAAAAGAGCTTAGTCTTTAAGGAAAAACCCATCCTCTCTCTGGAGCTACCCCTTCCCCCTGCTTATCTTTGGTCTTGCTGGTAACAGTAAATGTATTCATTTAACTACATGAAACAAGCCTGTATGGGGATGCTTAGGCCTCCCTTCATCATCATACTTCCCCTCTTACACAACCCAGATTCCTGTTGGCTCACACCATCTAGGTGAAACACCAAATTCAGGGCAGCTATCTCCTAAAAAGCAGTTAAATCTAATACCTATGCATTGCTCGGCAAAAAGAGAAGGCCCTAAAGGTCTGATTGTCTGCTTAATGCGTCTGGAATTACCATTAACATTTAGGATAGGTGTATTCTTAGGCTTAGCTGGCTAGTCCGGTTTTCCTGCCTCAAGACAGAGCATAGCATATCAGTCACTAAGTGGCTGCCAGTGGACACAGGGCATCCCCTGGGAGTGGCGGGCCTGGGTATGGTCTAACAGGGGCGCTGAGCATTGAGATTCCTGGAGAGATTGGTGGTAGTGGTATGTGGATGTCTGGGCCCTCAAGGACCAGATAGTAATCAGTAGGAAAAGGAATAAGACAAAAATGGTCTCAGAATACGTCCAGCCTGCCATTTGCTGCTGCTTCCAATTTCCTACTTCTTTGGTCCTCTTTCTCTGCTTTCCTCTTCCCCACCTTTCCCAGATCCCAAGTCTAAGGGTCCTGTTGACCAGGTAAAAGAGTTTGTAACATATAGGAAATAGAGAATGTTGAAGATTTTTAAACAAAGGAATGAAACTCACCTTAATTCAAAACCAAGGATTTCTTGAGGAGCTACTTTATGTCAGGCACTGGAGTGTATGTGGGGGATTTGAAGATAAACGTGTCAGGCCTTTTACTTAAGGAATTCATCATTTAATGGAAAGACAAAACTGTTAAACTCAAATGCTGGATGACATAGAGGCACTGAAGAGAGGAAAAGAGGATGATGACAGAAAAAGACACTTCTGCAGAAAAAGAAAAATTCTTAGGCTTAGCTGGCTAGTCCGGTTTTCCTGCCTCAAGACAGAGCATAGCATTCAGTCACTAAGTGGCTGCCAGTGGACACAGGGCATCCCCTGGGAGTGGCGGGCCTGGGTATGGTCAAAACAAATGTCTGAAGCAAATGTATGTATATATGGGAATGCACATAAATATGAACAAAACCGTGGTTTTTTTTTTTTTTTTTTTTTTAGTTTTATTTATTTATTTATTTATTTTTTGAGATGGAGTCCCGCTCTGTCGCCTAGGCTGGAGTGCAGTGGCACGATCTCAGCTCACTGCAATCTCCGCCTCTCAGGTTCAAGCAATTCTCTGCCTCAGCCTCCTGAGTAGCTGGGATTACAGGCACCCGCCACCACACCTGGCTAATTTTTGTATTTTTAGTATTGGCCAGGCTGGTCTTGAACTCCTGACCTTGTGATCCAACCGCCTCAGCCTCCCAAGGTGCTGGGATTACAGGCATGAGCCACCATGCCCAGCCCTGTGTATTATTTTTCTCACTGCAATGTATAATGCTATTTGGATGCAGAAAAGGCTACAGGTGTGCATCACCATGCCAGGCTAATTTTTGTGTTCTTAGTGGAGACAGGGCTTCACCACATTGGCCAGGCTGGTCTCAAACCCCTGACCTCAGGTGATCTGCCCGCCTCTGCTTCCCAAAGTGCTGGGATTACAGGCATGAGCCACCTTGTCAGGCTAGGAGCAGCTCTTAAATGGCTAAATTCCTGTAGCCAGGTCAGCCTGTGAAAGAACAGCAGGAAGCCAGCCTATAGAAAAGAGGTGATGGGCTGGGCTTCGTGGCTCACACCTATAATCCCAGCACTTTGGGAGGCTGAGATGGGAGGATCATTTGAGGCCAGGAGTTTGAGATTGGCCTAGGCAACAGCAAGATTCCAGCTCTATAAAAAATTTAAAAGGTTATATAAGCATGGTTGTAGTCTCAGATATTCAGGAGGCTGAAGCAGGAGGATCGCTTGAGCCCAGGAGTTTGCAATGTCAGTGAGCTGTGATCATGTGTGCTATATGCACTCCAGCCTAAGAGACAGAGCAAGACCCTGTCTTTAAAAATAAAAATTTTAGGGCTGGGCACAGTGGCTCACGCCTGTTATCCCAGCATTTTGGGAGGCTGAGGTGGGCAGATCACGAGGTCAAGAGATTGAGACCATCCTGGCCAACGTAGTCGCCACTAAAAATAAAAAAATTAGCTGGGTGTAGTGGTGCACGCCTGTAGTCCCAGCTACTTGGGAGGCTGAGGCAGGAGAATCACTTGAACCAGGGAGGTGGAGATTGCAGTGAGCGGAGATAACGTCACTGCACTCCAGCCTAGTGACAGTACAGGACTCCGTCTCAAAATAAAATAAAATAAAATAAATAAAATTAAAATTTTAAAATGTTTTTTAAAAGGGATGGAAAAGAGGATACAAATGGTGGAGATACCTTAGAGGAGAAATTGACAGGGTTTTGCATATTATTGCAGAGAGAAACAGGAAAGCTGTCATACTTGACTTTAAGGTTTCAAAACTTGGTGATGACATTTTTGAAAAATAGGAAACACAGGAGGAGATGCAAGTGTGAGAGGGAAGATAACGAATCCAATTTGGACCTAATGAGTGTTTGAGGTGCCAGAGCTTGTCTTTCCAGAGAAGAGCAGAGTACAGGTGGAAACCTGTATTTAGCACTGAGGAGACGCAGGGCTAACAGCAGAGCTGTGGGCATCCTCTGCAGACAAGACCCAAAGGATAGGTGAGATTGTCAACGAAAAGAGAGAACAGGCGAGAAAAGGGCTAAGGAACAAACTTTTAGATCACATACACATAGAATGCAAAGAGGAAAGAGACAGAAGTTGCAGTCACACAGTTAAAAAGAAAACTGAGAATGTCCCAAGAAAGGAAGAAAGGGTGGAGAGTTTCTGGAAGCAAGGCCTGATCAGGTTAACAAGGAGGAGACACAGACAAGGAAGATGGAATATGAGAATATTAGATGTCATAATGACTTAGTCATGGATGACTTTCAGGAGAGAAATTTCATGAAGAGATTTCTCTTCATAGGAAGAGAAGTCATAAGCTGGGTGATAAGGACGTACCAAATGGCTCTAATGTATTTTAATATTGAAACAAAAGCAAAGCATTAAGCTTTCCAGGGGTTTAGCCCTAAATTGGAGGAACAGAAGATAAGAAGTAGGGACTACCTCAAAGGGTAAGGGAAGTAGTACCAATTTAACTTGGTCTGCTGTACCATTTTACCCAACCAGAGGCCTGTTGTAATCCTGGTTTCTCTCAAGTTGTTACTTCCCATCCTCAAGTGAAGGTGGGTGGTGGTTAATGGGGAAAGACTTGATGACTAAGGTTAATTATTAGAAAAAAAAATACAGTGTACAATTATCTGGAGGAAAAAAAGGATGACTAAGGCCATAAATCACAATTAGGCTCTTCCTACAATTCATGCTTAGGAATTAAAGGGATTTTCCCCTAAGAATGTCATCTCCACTCCACCCACTGTTCATGGTCTATTTTATCTTTTTGAATACAGTCTATCCTCATAGGAGAATGTACAAATTTCTTGTTTAGTATGGCCTGCCCATAGGAAAAGACCTTGATGATAATCCTTTCACGTGAAAGTATGTTCTTTGGCTCCTGGTGATTTTTAAAGGCCATAGAATTCTCACAATAGCTTTGCTATCTATGTACCTAATTCAGTGGTCAGTCTCCCTACCTTATTATGCTTAGTTTAAAAACTATGATAATCTGGACAATCCTAAATGAATGTGCATCTTTCCTTGGCTTTTGCTTGAATGTGTGTTGTTGTTGTTGTTGTTGCATCCCCATGTTGGATGCTCAGTGCTCAGGTCTACCCCAAGCAATCTGATAACAAATAGCACCATATTACCTGTGAGTAGAATACTATTTTTGCCCTATTCAAATACTTTTTTATTAGCCACCCACAAACCTTCTTCAACTACATACAGATACCTGTTTAAGTGTGCAGCTGAGGTGTAGTATCTAGCTTACTGGAAGAGAATATAATTATGTTTTTACCTAATAGGTAATCTCTGTGTTATCCGAGAGTTATGTATGGGGAATATGAATTATCCATGTGCCACATGAACAAAGCATTCAGTTGCACTTAGCCTGTGTTCTTCTTTTCAAATATAAGTAGCTATTTTAAATGCCTACGCTTGTTCTCTATTTCTTTTCAGTTGTAAGAATATCTCTGCCGCTTACGTAATTTTTGCAAACTTTTAATTTTTGTGTATATGTTTGTGTACATAAACACAAACACACACACATATACACACACACTCTGAAGCACTCAAGGAGGCACCTTCATAAATTTGCCCTGCATGGTTGCTGGTTGATCCATCAAAGAAATCATTACCAAGAGAATGCCTTGCTTTATATGCTTACTAAATTTTTAAAAAATGCTGTTCATTATATTTATGCAAACATAACTTGGCTAGCTCATAATTTACCAAATGCAAGCATTTGTCAGGGTTTTTTCCAATCACTCAGAAAAATGTGCCTTTGTGTATTTTGATTATTTAAAGCAATATTGTTTCCATTATGCGTATCTGTTGCCAGAACAGCATGACTGTCTTGACTGAATGAGGAAGTGGGAATGCTCTTAATTTTCATACATGCATCTGCAGAAGTACTTTTGATTGTTTAGCCAATGCACAGATAATGATGTAGGCATAAATGTTTTTGCACACATTTATTTTCCTCGGCACTTCAGAAGAGAAGGGTAATGCAAAGGGTAATTACATATACTATTTTTTGCATTAAAATTGACATATATCTATACATATATATATTCTAAATTGTAAGCTGAGGAAATGTTTAATATTTTGAAGCATAAACATTAGGATGGACTCCTTCTATAGAAATCTCTGTTATGTGATCACATTTTATTTATATACTTCAGCTAAACAGTTTTCTTTCTTTATTTTTTGCTTTGGGCTTATATAAGCTTTCTACCAAACTCTAAAGTTCTTAGGGATCAAATAGTGCCATTCAAACTTGCTTACCTTGCCTTAAAACACATCAACTTACTTGCTCATTAGATGGGTTCATTATTTTCCAAGGGGACAGGAAAGGAAAACAGACAAGGTATTAGAGACCACTCTTCTGAATATGGTCTCACCATAACTATAGAATCAAACATTTTCTTTCTGGGTTACTATATTTCATTGAATCTAAGATGCTATCAATGGTAAGCTATACCCTTATTTTATATTCTAAAAAGAAAAACTAAAACTCTGCCAATGAAACTATGATATACTATTGATTGAACAAGTTATCCTCATTTCAGAGAAGTCATTAGGGTAACACAAAAGTAATTGTGGTATTTGCCATTAAAAGTACTGCAAAAGCAGCAATTACATTTGCACCAACCTAATGGGAGACAAGATCCATTTTACAATGGATAAAATAGGCTTTATGGAATAATTTAGAGAGCTTTAGCTCTTGGGTATAGTATGTTAACTATATCAGCCAACTCAATGGTGCTCCTTTCCTGCAAGAAACTATCTCCTCTATTCAGTGAGACTAAAAAAATGTACTATGGATTCCAAATTGATTCTGCTGTTTCCCATGTACAGAGTTATCAAGAAGATACTTTATCTTTTAAGAGAGATGCCTTTGGCTTGAAGGAAGCAGAATAGTATAAAAAGTAAATACAAAAAACAAAACAAAACAAAAAACCTTAGTGTTTGGAGGTTTTTTTTTTTTTTTTTATTTTAAATTTTATCCTTGTTTCTGTGAGTCCTTAGGCTATGGGTTGATCTAGCTGACACATGATTTCCCTACTCACTGTCTCCTCAGTTCCCAGTTTTTCTGACCATCAGTCTGTCTTCTGCATAACATTAAGAGGCATTTGAAATTTTGAGGGGGGTTAAATATGCCTTAAAATATCATTATAAAACAATGTTAAAAAATGGTCAACCAAGCTTTAAAACAATTTTCAAAACATGCTAAAAACTATTGTGTTCCAAACAAATTCTTGTAAAATGTATACATTGATAATGAAAGAAGTAAAGTCAATTGTTTGGCTATCAGAGAAGGGACTTACAGAGAAATAACTGGTTCCCCGACCCCCTCACCACTTCAACTTGATTTAATTAGTTGATTAATCATGGCTGAACAACTAATCACCTGTGGCCTGTCTCCTTATCTGTTTTGGAGATAGGCATTATGAGGCAAGAAACAAAGCTGGGGGAAATATTAAATTGCAATTTAATTGTTCATCACATATTGCATATCAAGATATTTTCTAACGTATCAGATTATTCTGGCATTATAGGCAATATTCACTTACTCATCACTCATCCATCTGTTAAATAAACCCATATGAAGCACCTCACGAGTCTCAGGTACTCTGGATAGAAGGATGAACAGTGCTGCTTTCTATAGCAGTGGTTCTCAAACTTTTTGAGCTGAGAACCCATTTCTACTCTCAAAAATTATTGAGGATTCCAATAACTCGTCAGTCGCGGTGGCTCATGCCTATAATCCCAGCACTTTGGGAGGCGGGCAGATCACTTGAGGCCAGGAGTTCGAGATCAACCTGGCCAACATGGCGAAACCTCATTGCTACTAAAAATAGAAAAAATTTGCCAGGTGTGGTGGTGTACACCTGTAGTCCCAGCTACTCAGGAGGTTGAGCTATGAGAATCACTTGAATCTGGAAGGTGGAGGTTGTAGTGAGCTGAGATCATGCCACTGCACTCCAGCCTGGGTGACAGAGAGAGACTGCTCAAAAAATTAAAAAAAAAAAAAAAAACCAAGAACTTTTATTTTTTGTGAGTTACATCTCTCAATATTTACCACATTAGAAATTAAAATGAAAAATTTTTAAATATTTAATTGTTAATTCAATATTTATGAAGAAAATCAGCCTTGCACAGATACTACATGCAAAAAAGGAAGAATATTTTAATAGCCTTCTCAGATAAATGTGCTAGTCTTCTTTGATACTGAACAAAACTTTGACAAATAGTTTATTAAAGGTTAGTTGCGAAGTGGAATCTGAAACCATATCAATGAACATTTAAAAATCTGCTGCATTAAAACACATTGGTTAATCTTACATTTTGAATAGATTTTTAACCAATGTACTACATGCATGATTTTGCAACATCATGCATTGGTCATTTGGAAAGTATTGTTTCACTGAGTTATGTAGATTTCTCATATGTCAGCATATTTCATAAAACATTTTAAAGGAATCACCACTGTTAATATCACTACAAAGCTTATCAGAAAAGTCTTTACATATTAGGAAGCTGTCAAGTTCACAGTGACAGGTACAAATTGTTCTTCAGGTTACAATTCTTGTCTGCATGTTTGGATTTTATCATTGGCAATAAGTACTATTGATTGTTTTCCTTGAAGTGATTTGGCTTGCTTTCATTCATTGTTTAAAAACTATCTGCACAACACCTAAATCTGAATAACCATCGTTAGTCTGTCAGTTGCTTTTTAAAGTAAAAATGGTATTTCATGAAGACAGCAGCTATGTCAGGTTACAACTCAAACATTTATCGCGTAAGTGCTTTTCCTCAAGACAGACTTTGGTAGTCAGTGAAAGTGCTTTTTGCATGCATCCATTTTGTCATATAGATTAAAGATGTATATTCAGAGATTTAGATTTCATAAAATTAACAATGATTTTGCCGGGCGCGGTGGCTCAAGCCTGTAATCCCAGCAGTTTGGGAGGCCGAGACGGGCGGATCACAAGGTCAGGAGATCGAGACCATCCTGGCTAACCTGGTGAAACCCCGTCTCTACTAAAAAATACAAAAAACTAGCCGGGCACCTGTAGTCCCAGCTACTCGGGAGGCTGAGGCAGGAGAATGGCGTGAACCCCGGGGAGCTTGAGCTTTGCCAGTGAGCTGGATCGGCCACTGCCCACTCCAGGCCTGGGCGAACAGGAGACTCCAGTCTCAAAAAAAAAAAAAGAGAAAAAAAAAACTAGACCGCGCGCGAGGGGGGAAGGGGTGGCGGGACCTGTAGTCCCAGCTACTTGGGGAGGCTGCAGGCAGTGGAGAATGCGTGTAAACCAGGAGTGCGAGGCTTGCAGGTGAGCCTGATGATCCCGCCACTCTCACCTCGAGGCCCTGGCGACGGCAGTGAGACTCCATCTCAAAAAAACACAAAACAAAAAAAAACAATGATTTCATTGTTTTAAAAGACATCCTTAATTAAAATTAGTATTTTTTGTTTGTTGTTTGTTTTGTGTTGTTTTTGTTTTTGTTTTATTGCAAGTGTGAGGTGGCTAAGAATATGACTATAGTGCTACATATGGTTTGGTGCCACAGTTTTAATTTATGCTAAGATGTTAGCAGTTTTTTTCTATCATCATTGCAAATGTCAACAGAGTGAAAAAGGCAAATAATGTCTTAGTATGATATTGAAAATAGATTTGACTTTATAAATCCCCCTGAAAGTGTCCAGGGACCCCAGAGGATCTGCTGACTTCACTTTGGGAACCTACTCTAGAGATTCAAAGGTTAAGGGAGAAGATAGATTAATGAACATGAATTTTCAGTGGTTTGTAATAAGTACAGTGATAGAGGAAAGCGAAAAAAATATTTTCAGAGCACTTTCTAAAGGAGAATAAATACATCTCAGTGTGATACTGAAGAACACCCAAGTGTCAGCCAAATAAAGAAGGAAGTCTTTGGCTAATCGAATCCTGTGCCTTTTCATTTTACCAATGCTTTCTAAAGTCTAAAGACATCTCAACCATATGGTTTCTATATGGCAATTGGATACAAAAAAAAAGTATGCCCAGTCAAGTAAGGCCATTAATAAACAATTACCAGTCAAGGCTGAGTTACTATGGGAATTTGGAAGGAAGGACCTGGATAGTTGCATGAGATTCCATGTTGTATTGCATAGACATTTTTATGTGGTAAGCCAGATGTCATCTTTCAAGTACTTTTGGGCTCTGTGTCCCACTAGAAATAAATTCAAATCAGTCTTCATCAATGTGACCTGACAAGATGTCATTGAACTATTTTAACTAACACTGAAAAAAAGGTGAAATTACTGACATGGATTGAATTCCTAACATATGACTTGGTGACCTTACAGATATGATTATATTTAATTATCAAATAATTCAATAGGTATCGCAATATCCCTATATTTAAGACCAAGAGACTGAGGATCAGAGACATTAAGTAATACGCCAAAGGTTACAAAAGCACGTAGTATACAGAACTGGCCTCTAAGCCAGCTGTGTCTAACTGGGAAATCACTGTTCTTTCTCAAACTGGGAAATATATAACTGGGAACAGGCAGAGTTTTATCAGGTGTAAGATAAGCCCCAGAAAACACACTGCCTATCATGCTGGAGCACCAATTTACCTGGATAGTGGATTTTTTTTTTTTTTTTTAGACAGAGTTTTGCTCTGCTGCCCAGGCTGGAGTGCAGTGGTATGATCTCAGCTCACTGCAGCCTCTGCCTCCCGGGTTCAAGTGATTCTCCTGCCTCAGCCTCCTGTGTAGCTGGACTACAGGGATGCACCACCACTCCCGGCTAATTTTTTGTGTTTTTAGTAAAGGTGGCATTTCACCATGTTGGCCAGGCTGGTCTCAAACTCCTGACCTCAGGTGATCCACACACCTTGGCCTCCCAAAGTGCTGGGATTACAGGCATGAGCCACCATGCCCAGCCTGATAGTGGATTCTTATAATATTTTTTAAATTAAAAAAACCCCAGATATATAATGAAATGGAATGAAAATTATTTGAAGATGGAAACTTCCAAGGCATTCCATCTTGAGAGGGAAGGACCTAGGATCTTCCTAGAGCATCCAAGAGTCAGAGTTTATAGTCCTCTGCATTGATGGAAATTTTGAGATACACCCTGAGACATGCATTTTTATGTCAGACAAACTAATGTGTTTTGTCCAGTAACTAGACCAAATGCTGTTCAGTTACTGTGCAAGCAGTCTAAAAGTGCTCCTATTTCCTGATTGTTGTGGGTATAACACACATTTCTAAGCATGTTTCACAGATGTGACATCAGCATGTACCAGAAGAGGTAAGGTTAGAAGGGAAGAAACGATTAACTCCAATATTTACAAACAGCCACTAATAGTCAATGATAGTGATGATGATGAGAATGAGTGTGATGAAAATGATATTTTTTGAGTATCTACCATGTGCTGAGCACTATGCATAAATTCATCATCTTAAGTAAACTGCACAATGATCTTGTAAGTTAATCTTATTGTCCCCATTTGTGTATGTACCCAGACATAATACTTTGCATTGTGTTATCTCAACAAGTCTGTGAGCTATTATTATCCATATGCTGCTGACAAAAAATTAGTCTCAGAGTGGATAAGTAATCGCCCAAGTTTATACAGTAAGTAAATGATGGAAATACGCAAAGACTCTGAGGTGCCTGTCTCAAAAGCCCTAGATCATTCCATGCCATGCTGCCTTGATATTAGGTAGAGATACTGTATTAGTCTGTTCTCATGCTGCTAATAAAGACATACCAGAGACTGGGTAATTTATAAAGAAAAAGAAGTTTAATGGTCTCACAGTTCCACATGGCTGGGGAGGCCTCACAATCACATGGCGGAAAGTGGAGGAGAAAAAGCATGTCTTACAGGGCAGCAGGCAAGAAGGCGTGTGCAGGGAAACTGCCCTTTATAAAACCATCAGATCTCATGAGTCTCATTCACTATCACGGGAACAGCATGGGAAAATCCTCTTCCGACGATTCCATTACCTCCCACCAGGACCCTCCCACGACACGTGGGGATTATGGGAGCCAGAATTCAAGATGAGATTTGGGTGGAAACACAGCCAAACCATATCAGATACCTATATAATTTTTCATTTAAATTTGGATACTTTTGAAAGTAACAGTAGATGGCCGGGCGCGGTGGCTCAAGCCTGTAATCCCAGCACTTTGGGAGGCCGAGACGGGCGAATCACGAGGTCAGGAGATCGAAACCATCCTGGCTAACACGGTGAAACCCCGTCTCTACTAAAATACAAAAAAATTAGCTGGGCGAGGTGGCGGGCGCCTGTAGTCCCAGCTACTCGGGAGGCTGAGGCAGGAGAATGGCGTGAACCCGGGAGGCGGAGCTTGCAGTGAGCTGAGATCCGGCCACTGCATTCCAGCCTGGGGCAGAGCGAGACTCTGTCTCAAAAAAAAAAAAAAAAAAAAAAAAAAAAAAAAAAAAAAGTAACAGTAGATACTACTAATAATTGTGCCAGAGCAAGAGACATAAATTAAGATTGCCTCAGAAAATAAGGAATAGTTACCTCACTATTAGGCAAAGATAGAGGCTGAGTGGTATCAAACTTCTTAAATATATATGCCTCAAGATATTTCTTTATTTTAAAATATTGACTAATCATTTCACCTCAAGCAACCTTTTATAGTATGGGGCAGGGCAAGGAGAAGGCACATATGTATGCTTAATACTCAAGAAATAATTTTTACCTAGCAATTTATAGAGTAAAAAATATGCATCATTTTTGATACATTTTTATACACAATATAATAGAAGTCAGGTACAAAACTCTAAAGGGATAAAGAAGATTTAGAAAACCCTTATTCAGTTTTAGAAATTAATGAATGTGGCACTTACTATATGCTGAAATATTATAACTTACTGATGGAGGGGAGAGAATTTTGAGAAGTGTGCTACATACTTGAATATTTCCTATTTCAGAAATAATCCTGTAACAATAACTTGAGACAGTTTTATATAATTGTGGCAAGTAGTCACTCCACCTTGATTCAAGTACAGGTTTGGGCATTTTTTTTTTTCTTTTGTAGTTGCTTCTATTCAATGTATCATAGGTGTAAGTCCTTAATTTCTCTCCAGTAAAAGAAGAATAGCTTATAATTTCTTTTGTTTCTTTTTCTTTGATGCAAGAGTTCTCTCCTCCCAGTTTTTAACCTGCTTTGTTCAGACATTTTTTCTGCTCTGTTTTTTTCTTTTTTACTCCTCAGTAGATTTATATAAAGTTAAGTGACTTAAGCTGTTTGTGACATTATTTTTGGATTTTACTGCTTCTTGCTTTGGCTGCTCCTGATCATATCCAGATTTATTTTCTAGAGGAAGCTAATTTAGTAAAAAAAAAAATTTTTTTGGTAAAATAAGTACTATAAGCTTTCAACCAAACAGGGCACTCAAATGTACAGAAGAAAAAGCCACATTTATTCACAAACAGATGGGTTTTTCTTTTTTCCTTTTTTTAATTCTAAAGAGACATATATATATTCTTGAGTAATACAATATGTACTAGCTTTGAACAAACATTTTATGCAGACATTAGGTCTACACAGGAGAAAAAGCACAAGCTCAAGTAATATAATTTACCACTGTGAGATTTTTCTGTTAGTGTGTATATGCATCTTGTAAATTCTTGTGCTTCAAGTGTCTTTCAACTTTTTAAAATCATCCCTATGAATCTTTTCAGTTGGCTGGACATAAGAAAAGGAGACTTTTCTCATGAATGAATATGAGAGTTATTATGTTAAGCGTGGAGTAAGAGTGTGCTGAGCACTTAATGCGACATGACATGCCTGGTACTCCCCACAAGCTTACCTTCAAAAGGATGAGACAGAGACAAATATAGTTCTGCATACATGTCAAATGGCCAAGTGCTGAGGGGGAAATATCTCTTATCCCCCTGCTTTTTTTCCATTGTCTCTTCATGAGACCAAGGTCACAAAACCTAATGAGGAACAGAAGTCAAAGGAAGTCGAGTTCTTAGGTCCCCTGTACAGTACCTGGATTATAATTAATAGCTGAGGTTTTGAGGCCAACCAGATCAAGAAAGGCAAGATGTTCTGTTCCCACAGGCACCTTTAAGCTTGGCAATGCTAAAGTTAGGGATGGTTTGCCTCTTCAAAGCCCCACAGCATCGTAATTGCTCAAGGTACTGAAATATATGTCATTTCATATGAAAATGGGGCAAGGGCAGAGAGAAGAAAGACTCAAGTGATAGAAAGAGAAGAAAGAGAAGCATTTTACTATTATATTTTTATACTAATGACCTTCACTTGGTCTCTAACACAGTCTGTCAGATCTTAAAAGTTTATTTCTAGCCTTAAAGAAAGTAGCTTGAACAGTTCGTATTTCTGGATATGGCAGGCAGTGTGGTAAAGGAAAAAGCAAAGTCCCTGCAGGCAGAGAGATGTGTGCTTGATCAGTTCTGCTATAGACTTTGCATGACCTTAAGCAGCTGTCTTAGATTATTCGAGCTCTATTTTGTTATCTGTAAAATGGTGACAATAATACTTATTTCCCGGTGTTATTCTGAGTACTGAATGAGTTCTTATACCCAAAGCATTTAGTACAGGGCCTGCACGAGTTTGTGTTCATTCACTGGGTATTGCTATTGTCATTAAAAATTTAATTTTATTTCTCAGAAATTACATTTTATTCTGTCATAACCTTATAGACCAAAAAAACAAAAGGGGTAATCTGTACCTTCTCCTCCCTGTGTGGCTGGCATTTTCAGAGAAAAATCTCTTAAAAGGAAATTAAAGCAGTGCAACCACCTGTGATTTGTCAGGGTCATATAAAAGAGCTATACACCACCACCACCATCAACAACAAAATCGGTATCTAAGAACTAGATTAATCCAGGTTTGAAACCATCAAAAGCATAAAAGGGTAAAGCCACAAAAATCATTACATATTCTGAAAAGTATGTACAGAAGGTAAATTACATTTTGTGTGTGTGTGTTTTGCGGTAATAAGGAGGATTAAAGTAATATTTAAAGTGGTTAAGAAATCTGGACATGGGCTCAAATGCAACTCCACTATACAGCATTTGATCTTCAAAAAAATAAAGTGTTATTTAGTTTTTGATCCTCAGTCTTCTCATCAAAAAATGGGAATAATAACAGACTTACTTCATAAGATTGTCATGAGGCTTATATGGGATACTGCATGTAAAGCAATCACTAAAATCCTGCATTAAGGATGAAATCTTGTTATGAGCATACATGAGCCTTTTGCCTCTATTTAGCATGGGTTGGTCATGTTGTCTCCATTTTCTCTTCTGGCTATTTCTCTAAATTATCAGGACTTCCCAAAGCAAATGCTTGGGAATGTCTGCTTCTGGAATATTTGAATGCACTTGAGAACTCCCTGAGAAAGAAGCATTCTAGAGTGTAAAATCATGAGCCAGTTATATATGATTCTCTGGTTAAGTCCACAGGAACTCAGTCTGGGCTTCTCTCCTTTGGAAAGAGGTACAGCATGGCTCCCAAAAGGCCAACTACAAGTCAAAGGCCATGCATGATGTTTTGACTTTTCACCATCAAAATTCATCTATCAGTGAGGCACAGTTCATATGACTAATCTTGTTTGATTTGGCAATGAAGTGAAATGTCAATAGGCTTCCTATTTTGACTGAAATTATTAAATATACCAAAGGGAATATTACATGTGTGTTAGTCATCCCAGAATAAAGATGAGCATACATCCCTGAAAACTTCAACTCCACTAATGGGATAATGGATCACCAGAATATTTTATATTTCAAATGCATACTTTGTTCACATTCTTGCTTCACTTGGAGAATTGTGTCACTGTTGCCAAAGTCTTGGGTTTCCTTTACTCCATGCCTGGATTCTCCATTGACACTAATGGGAATTTCACCTTCCAGCACAAGACAATATATGAAACTAAAATGACAATAGCAGAAGGAAAATAATACATTTTGTACATTGTGCTACAGAATATTTTTTTGACTGTTTCTGTTACAGTCATTGACTATTGCTAAGAAAGAGCCATTTGGAAACCCAAAAACATATTGTCTCTAGAGGCTAGTCTTTTGAAAACATACTTTTACCCTTACATGTCATCACAAATTACATAAAAGAATAATTATAGATCAATCTACATAGTTTTAATTTTGTGGTTGGTTAATTATAAAAGCATACGTCTCTGGCACTGCCATTAGTCTATAAGGTACGTGTGTCTTGCTCTGTGGCAAGGTTGGAGTGCAGTGGTGCGATCTCGGCTCACTCCAACCTCTGCCTCCTGGGTTCAAGTGATTCTCCTGCCTCAGCCTCCCTAGTAGCTGGGACTACAGGCATGCGCCACCATGCCCAGCTAATTTTTGTATTTTCAGTAGAGACGGAGTTTCACCATGTTGGCCAGGATGGTCTCGATCTCTTGACCTCATGATCCGCCTGCCTCGGGCTCCCAAAGTACTGGGATTACAGGCATGAGGCACCGCATTTTGGGAGAAAAGATTGTCCATATTTTCTTAAGGAAACATAATGCAAAATCTGCCATTTACTGAAATTGAAAGTATGATGAAATTTTTGTAGTTCATGTTCACACATTAGCAATAACCTGTAGAGCTATGAGTTGATAGAATGTAGCATTAAACAAAAAAAATCCTCTGTGAAAGAACAGATACAAACCCCATTTATATGAGTAACCAAATGTCAAAAATGTAGTAATGTGGTTTGTGGACTGTCCTGTTCATTATTTTGCTGACTTGGAAACCTTAAAGTGTTTTGTATCCTTTTCATTATCTATAAAATTATGAACTGTAATGGAATTTACACAAAAATCCTCCTGGAGAGTGGAGACTTGACTGCATAGTCAGCTTTGCCTTATAATCCAATCTTCCCCAATGCAGTTGGTATGGCAGTTGCCAAACTCAAACAGCAGGATCTCTTTTGTAAAGAAATGTATGAATCTGAGCTATAAAATGAGCAGAATATTTTTCTATTACTCTGGATGTTTCCTCTTGCTGAGTTTACATGAGAAGTCTAGCAGGAGGTGTTATTAAACAGCCTCAGAAATTAGCCCCAAAACAATTATCTTGGTTTAGCTATGGAAAAAGACACCAGAGGCTTAACGAAAAGAGCATTTGAATATTTGTGATTGAATATCTATTGGACGCCTCTATAGTTATTAACCCTTATGGACAGGATTTCAGATTTTAAAACAATTTTAATTGCATTGGTTTTGGAAAACTGGAGATTAAAACACTTTTCTAGCCTGTGTTAAGAGATCTCAAAGCAAACTCTGTAATAATGGATTCTTTAAAAGTTTGGTTTAAACCTTGCCTCCTGGCAAGGAATATACCCTTTTCAACATAAATTAGAGTTTTCATATTACAATAGATTTATAGAACTAAGTAAGAAAGAATATCTCTAGTCATATAGTCCACCATACGTTCCTTACAATCATTATCTTCCAACATCCATGGCTTTCTTTGTGTTTGGTAGTAAATTTGCTATGAATTAAAGCTGCCTACAGACTCCTCAAGACAATATTCCAAAAGTTACTATATTTTTCATTTTTTTATCTTTCTCTACACATAGCCAGAACATCAGGTTTCCCAATCCTGCTTCTTTTTCTGTGTTCTTTTACCATCCCAAGTAATTTCTCGATCTTTATAGTATTTGCTATTTTTAAATATTTGTTGGCTGTTATCATGTCAAATCTTAAGTTACTTAGCCAGTTGCTTTAATCTTTCCTCCCAAGCTCCTCTCCCAACCTCACCTCCCCAGTCACTTCATCACTTTTTTTTTCTTTTCTCTTTACTGTCTCCAATCTTCCACATATTTCTGGAATTGAGTTTATCCAAACCGAATGCACTTTTCCAGGTGCATCATATATCATCCCTTAGGTCTGGGATATGATGGTTCTTTGTATACAGCCCAATGCTAGTGGAGTTTGTCTTTTTTTCTGATCACTGTCAGCATGTTGACTCAGAGTGTTTTTGAACATCTCCCGCTGATTCCTGAGGGAGCCTTTCTGCAAGTGGGCTATCCTCTACCTGGTAGTCTATTTTTAAAATGTGATATGGGAGAAAACATGATTTTGTGGACTCCGTTAGAAAACATGTCCAGGTACCACATTCCACCCCTGCCATTTTAGAAACAAATCTATTTTCTTGGCATTTATTTTTGTTTAACTATATTTTATTATGAAAATGTAATGGTAGCATATGCAGACAAATTGCTGCTGAGGTTGCCAGAGTGAAAACAGAGATTCTTCTAGCCGTATTACAGACGTTTTTTAAAAAGTAGTTGAAAAGGCCAGCATTCTTTGAAATTAAGCATTCTCTGAAATTAAAAGCATTCTTTTTTTTTTTCTTTTTTGAGATGGAATCTTGCTCTGTCACCCAGACTGGAGTGCAGTGGTGTGATCTTAGCTCACAGTAAGCTCTGCCTCCGGGGTTCAAGTGATTCTCCAGCTTCAGCCTCCCGAGTAGCTGGGATTACAGGCCACCACACTTGGCTAATATTTGTATTTTTAGTAGAGATGTGGTTTTACCATGTTGCTCAGACTGGTCTCAAACTCCTGAGCTCAAAGTGATCCGCCTGCATCGGCCTCCCAAAGTGCTCAGATTACAGGCATAAGCCACTGCGCCCAGCCAAAGCATTCTTTATTTAATGTTAACAATTGAGGTCTTTATATTTTCTTCACCTATTCATTTTTTTAAACTGCTTCTTCTGACCATCAAACTAGTTCACAGTAGGTACAAAACTGAGGGTGAGAAGCAAGAGAAAAGAAATATAAAATTAAATATGAAACTACAAAATTTTAGTAATACAAATTTCAATTATACAATTTTTTTCTATATCATCATAAGGAAGTACTACTCAATATAAAAAGGCTATTGCAGCTATTAGATGGAAGTAGGCTACACCAAAATCAACCATAAGTCACTTGAAGCAGTGTAAGAAAAGATTATGTAACACCTATATATCAATAAAGCAAAACTGGGTAACTTGTGAGTCTGATGAACTGGGGAAAAATGCTCACTTACATATTAACATATATTTATGTTTTATGTATTACATATGTTTTCTATGTTAACATAAATAACTAAATATCCATGGAGTCTAAGGGGTTATCAATTATGTAAACCTACTCCCACTGATTTGATAACAGCTTTTCAGAAAATGAACTATATAAAATTTAAACAATTTTTTTTTTTTTAAATAGAGCTGGGTTCTTGCTATGTTGCCCGGGCTGGTCTCAACCTCTTGGACACAAGTGATCCTCCTGCCTCAGCCTCCCAAAGTGCTGGGATTACGGGTGTGAGCCACTGCACCCGGCCAGATTTAAACAATTTATTTTTGCTAAATGACAACAGCATACATTTATCTGCATAATTACACATCACTCTCATCTTTGAATTACAATCAAAATTTAACTCAAAACCTCTTTTAATATACTTGGAGTCACTTTTGAGGCTTTATGATGGTATCAAAGAGATAACCACACTGCTTTTAGTTCATTCACTTTCAATTATATATCTCAGTTAATACTACTTTAGTTATATATCTGAACAACAGACCCAAATTAATCTTGAAGAACAAAGAAATTTCTTGGCTTTTGTAAGTGAAAAACATGCAGGTAGGCCGGGCATAGTGGCTCACGCTTGTAATGGCAGCAATTTGGGAGGCAGAAATGGGACGATCTCTTGAGCCCAGGAGTTCAGGACCAGCCTGGGCAACATGGCAAAACCCAGTTTTTTTTTTTTTTTTTTTTCCAAATTTTGACTTTATTTTTTCTAGTTTTTTAAAATCTATTCTATTTATTTAATTATTTATTTATTTATTTTTATTATACTTCAAGTTCTAGGGTACATGT
>NW_016807417.1:1536621-1548305 GCF_001698545.2 Rhinopithecus bieti | reverse complement strand
AAAAAAAAAAAAAAAATGCCCAGCTCTGTGTCTGCTTTCTGCTTGTTACATTTTCTCCCTTACTTTTCTTGGGCTAAAGACAGGCTTTTCCACCAGCATCATCACTGCTATCATCATTAACAGCATAATTATACAAGCATATTTAATGCTGAGTTTCATTTAATATGTAATACATAGAGTAATTGTAGGGTAATACCCACAACAACTGTAGTTTCTTACTTGTCCATGAGAATGCTTATTTAAGTGTTAGACTTCCACTCTGGTGAAATCTTGTCATATCAAAAGACACTGGAAAGAGGGATTCCCTTTGTTGTTTGGTCTTCTACTTAGAAAATACCTATTGGAGTCAGAGTTTATCTTGTAGTATTCATCTTTGTATTTTGAAGATAATAAGGTTTGAATTACATTGATATGCACAAAGGGGAACCAATTTTTTTGATCCAATGTGAATTATAAATGAGATAATCCAGTTATTCATTGTAGAGTTGTTGAGACTATAAAAGACTCGTTGTCTTTGTATTCAGCTCTTCCTTAAATAGTGTAACCATACCCCCACCTCTCCTTGCTTTCTTTCCCTCCCCTCCAATGATAAAGAAAATGATAAATTTTCTGTTGTGCATTCAATTCTTATTTTAAATAAGACTAAGTATAAACATTGTACCTGATATTGCTACCCTTCTACCAATGTTTCAATTTAAAGTGCTAGCGCTTAAAAACATTTTCATGGGATAAGACCTTCTGTACTTTGCTTATTTGAAGAATCAGTGGTAGGAGCAGTGAAGTAAATTCTATGGAGTACATTTCTAAAATAGTACATTTCTGGAATCATAAATAAGTTTATTCAGGTTCCTACCCTTTGCTGTACACAAGCAGACAGAAATGCATCTGTTCCGTAGATGAGAAAAAGCTATTATGCTGATGGAGCATGCTTTTAAAATCCTTTAAAAACACTCACCATATAAACTTGCATTTGATGCCAGGCGCGGTGGCTCATACTTGTAATCCCAGCACTTTGGGAGGCTGAAGCGGGCAGATCACAAGGTCAGGAGTTGGAGACCAGCCTGGCCAACATAGTGAAACCCCGTCTCTACTAAAAATACAAAAAATTAGCCGGGCGTGGTGGCAGGTGCCTGTAATCCCAGCTACTTGGGAGGGTGAGGCAGGAGAATCGTTTGAACTCAGGAGGTGGAGGTTGTGGTAAGCCGGGATCGCATCATTTCACTCCAGCCTGGGTGACAGTGTGAGACTCTGTCTCAAAATAAATAAATAAACTTGCATTTGAGCTTGCGTGTTCTTTATGTTAATGTGTGTTCTCCTTTCTCAAAATTGCCAATGTGTATTTGGTTTAACTCAAGAACAGTTTCTTCTGGAATCCTTATTTGATTTATTTAACCTAATTACATTCTAATATTGCAAATATCACCATAAGTGGGTAAAAGTAAAATTCCTCTTCTGAAAATGTGTCCTGTGCTTTTAGATTTTTAATTTCCACAATCTAAAATACCTTCTTAATTTTCAACCCTCCCCAAAAAATACAAAATTAGCTGGACATGGTGCACGCCAGTAGTCCCCGCTAGCTGCAGGGCTGAGGTGGGAGAATCTCTTGAACCTGGGAGGTGGAGGTTGCAGCGAGCAGAGATCGCTCCACTGCACGCCAGCCTGGGCAACAGAGACAGCCTATGTCTCAAAAAAAATAAAAATAAAAATAAATTAAATAAATTTTAAAAAAACCCAAAAAACAAAACAATCCACAGGTAGTCTTTAGGCACTGTTGGTTCATGATCTCAGAAAGAATCTCAATGACGTGGTTTCTCTCTGTTTGTAGGTATTTTCTCTTTCATATAGTGTCCATTCTCAGTAGGGTTGTCCCTTGGGGAAACTGCAGCAGCTCCACCTCCTTGCCCCTCTTTTATTCCAATAGTCATGAGAACTTATCTCTCACAACCCTTATAGAAATCCTCAGCCTGGCTCTTACCTACTCGAATTGGGTCATACATCCTTCCCTGTACTCATCCCTGTGGCCAGTCACATGGGATTAATACTGGGTTACTGAAACCCCTGGGCATGGTCAAAGAAAACTTTGTGTGATGATGGAAATGTTCTATAATCTACTATGTCTTGTACAGTAACAACTAGTCATGTGTGGCTATTGATTACTCAAAATGTGCTTAATGCAACTGAGGAACTAAAATTTAGACTTTCTTTTAAGTCTTTTAAATTTAAACTAAATAGCCACTACTGTATTGGACAGCACTAGAGTTGAGAGTGTGGGTCAAACCTACTTAAATTACATGGATTGAGGAGTTGTTCCCCAAAGAAAAGGTTTTGGGAGGAGAAGGTCCTATTTTACCAAAAACGGGAAATATAGATGCCAAGGGGTAAAAGTAACACATGTTCACTACACGTACTCTAAAACTTCAACTTTTTATTAACATTTGTTTGACTGATAGTTTCATTTTACATTATACAGTACACATCGTATTACCTACAGTTTTTCTAATGCTTTGTTTTTACTTCATTAGAATGCACACAGTAGGAACTTTGGACAGATAACTGTTCAGGCCTGAATAAGAATCCATCCTAAGCTATCGTTAGGGATTCACTGCTTTTAATTGAATTCTCTTTTATGTACACTGTGTTCATCTTTCAGAAGATATTTTAAATGACATATATGGAACCAAGTTTATATTAAATTTCATGTGGCATTTTTAATACAGGTAACTGAATGACAAAGTAGTAATCAGTTTATAGATATTGCTGATGTCAAACATGTACAGTTACAATTACACTACAATGTTCTCCTTTGACTGAAGTATGCAAATTTTCTCTTTGATGCTGACTTATTCATTGATTCAACCAACTTTCCAAGACAGACAGCGTTCTTGCCCTCATTGAGCTTCTAATTCTCAATTTTGTGAAAATATGAGACACCATCCATGTTAGACTTGAAACAAAATAGACCAAATTAATACTGGTTTAATGCAGAAAATTTAGAAATATGAAGACATAGGCCGGGCACGGTGGCTCAAGCCTGTAATCCCAGCACTTTGGGAGGCCGAGACGGGCGGATCACGAGGTCAGGAGATCGAGACCATCCTGGCTAACACGGTGAAACCCCGTCTCTACTAAAAAATACAAAAAACTAGCCGGGCGAGGTGGCGGGTGCCTGTAGTCCCAGCTACTCGGAGGCTGAGGCAGGAGAATGGCGTGAACCCGGGAGGCGGAGCTTGCAGTGAGCTGAGATCCGGCCACTGCACCCCAGCCTGGGCGACAGAGCGAGACTCTGTCTCAAAAAAAAAAAAAAAAAAAAAGAAATATGAAGACATAATTAGTGGAAAATAAAAAGTATCTATAATCCCATCACACAGAAACAACTACCATTAATGTTTTAGTACATATTTCTTTAAAAAGTATACGTATATGAGTACTTAGAGTCATTTGTATAAGGATGAGAACCTGCTATAGATAATCCTTTAAAACTTAATTTTTTTTTTTTTTTTTGAAGATGGAGTCTTGCTCCATCATCAGGTTGGAGTGCAGTGGTGTGATCTCAGCTCACTGTAACCTCTGACTCCCTGGTTCAAACGATTCTCCTGCCTCAGCCTCCCAAGTAGCTGGGATTATAGGCATGCGCCACCACGCCCAGCTAATTTTGTATTTTAGTAGAGATGGGGTTTCACCATGTTGGCCAGGATGGTCTCGATCTCCTGACCTCATGATCCATCCACCTTGGCCTCCAAAGTACTGGGATTGCAGGCATGAGCCACTGCGCCTGGCTGAAAACTTAATTTTTACATAATCACATGGACTTTAAAAACATCGTGTTTAATGGCTGCATAGTATTCCATTGTGTGAATAAAATATATCTCTCTCTCTCTAAAAGTACAACTCTTAGGTAAAAGGTTATGAATATTTTTTAACATTTTAAAGATTTTGGAAATTACAAGTTCCATGTAGGCAAAGGTTTTTGTCTGTTTTGTTTACTGCTAAATATCAGTGTGTAGGACAATGTCTAACACCTAGAGTATATTTAATAAATATTTGTTCAATGAGCAAGTGACTATTGGTATATTTCTCATCATAATTCAAACAGCCAATTATGAGATGACCCATTTCCCTAAATTCTCATCGACTTTGGGATTTATATTTTTTCCTTTTCAGTTTTGTAGACAGAAGATGGTATCTCATTTCGGCTTTTGTTCTAACTTATGTACTTTGTCCAGAAGTACAAATTGTGTCCAATCATGCTTACTTAGGCAAAAACAAGTTCTACAGGGTAAGAAACTTGTAGCCTGATTTTGGCTGAATATCTCAAAATCTTAAAATTTTGACTAAGCAAAATCCAGCAGGATTATGTGTTTGGGAATCATATTTCAGTCCACTAAGAAATCATATGACCACAGAAGTCACTCAGCCTACTTTACCTCATAACATATTAACATATAAAAAGCCTTTAAATACAGGTATTTGTGTTTTAATAAATCACCAAATAGAGAAACCTAGAGAACTGTGATGACCCTGCCTAATATTTAGCTCTCTCTATTCTCTGCAGAACTTTTTTTCTTCATGCCCTAAATGTAACTCGTAGTCTAACACATAAGCACAATCGAAGTTTATTATAAAAACTACAGAGAAAATTCAAATAAACCAACATTGGGAGCTCCAATCAACTCTCATGTGGAACTATAACTAGGACCTAGAACACGAACATCTCATGGGGGCTGTCTCCTCTCACTGAGTATCTGCTTTTCTTCTCTTGCTCTTGCCCCTACTCAATCTCTCACTGTCTCTCTTTTTCTCTTCTCTCTCTGCTGCAGTGCCTGCCCATGTCCAAACATGGCTCTGCACTGGCTTTAGATCCCTTTCCTATTCAAGCACTTAACTAACTGTGCTCCAGTTCCAAATAAGAGAATTAGATCCACTTCTCTTGGGGAGGTAACTGTCCTCCTTCTCCAGCCCAATCTGCTATGACCCTAGGGAAGGATCCCCTACTTCAAATATGGGAGCAAGGATGCCCTACTGATATGGGACTAGTTAAAGAAGTGGGGTTAGATCTGATAAACACCCTAAAAGGCATATGTCACAATGTGCCTGCAGTTGTTAGATGCTAGGTAGAAAGTGGCTCCTATTACATAATAATTCATTAATCTAACTTGAGTATACAATTTAAATAATCTTCCAGCCATCATTTAAAAATCATTTATGATAATCAGCAGTTTCTACAAATCTAGTTTTAATTCCATTGCTAAGCTTCACTGTATTTATTTTTCAACTTAAGTGTTTTACCATTTGTCCATATCAGAGATCTTTGATTCCACAAAAACAATTTTTTAAGTTTTTTTTTGTTCTACTAAGTATAGGTTCTTATTTCTAGTTATTTTTAACTGAGCTGCTGTATCTTGCAATTTTAGTACTTTCTTGCAGTACTGTTTTTCTCAAATTTACCTGACTTTGCAAAATTACATAAATGAACAGAACTACCTCTTGCAATGCCACATTTCTTTTTTTTTTTTTTTTTTTTTTTTTTTTTTTTTGCAGCTCACTGCAAGCTCCGCCTCCCGGATTTACGCCATTCTCCTACCTCAGCCTCCGGAGTAGCTGGGACTACAGGCGCCCGCCACCTCGCCCGGCTAGTTTTTTGTATTTTAGTAGAGACGGGGTTTCACCGTGCTAGCCAGGATGGTCTCGATCTCCTGACCTCGTGATCCGCCCGTCTCGGCCTCCCAAAGTGCTGGGATTACAGGCTTGAGCCACCGCGCCCGGCCACAATGCCACATTTCAAGCATTTTTGAGATAATCCATTACCAACTGTGCTCTCTATACTAAGCAAAATGATTCATCTAAACTAGTGATTTGATGATGTACACATTTTTTCCATCTTTTTCATTTTCTTTGCATTTCATAATTTTATATTTTCCCCCCTTCAATTCTGTTGCAATTCAAGTCTATTATGGAAAGAATTAAATCATTTTCTCTTTCTCATTTAACTAATTTCTGACAGTCAATCTTTCCAGTTCTAACTAGGGTGATTTTGAGGAAAGAGAAAATAAATTACGTTTAAGTTACACCTACGAACAATAAACTATTTAAATCAAGCCATCTCCATCATTAATATCTATCATTCTGGCCATATTCTCTGGGTCTTGCAATATATGATACATGGCTAAATTTACAGGATTGGTCAAGTTGCAGTTTCATTACTTCTCCTATTCAGATGTATCCTCAAATTGTGGCAATATGCATGACATGACAGCCTTCCTTAATGACTGATAGAGATAGTTTCATCATGGCTCAGACCACCGTGATGAGCATCAATCACTAAGACAGCCAAAGATGTCAAAGCTGCTAAGATGCTCTTTAATCCAGCGATCCTAGAAAGTCACAACTGTCAGCACAGATCTAAGCATTGTCTAGTTTGGTGGTCCCTAACTTCTTCCAGTTAGAAAACCTGTATTAGACCAGAAAACACCCTTGAAGAATTCCACTTTTATTAAATGCATATACATTGGCCATCACCAGATATATTGTAACAAATACTATTTTCGATGTTTTACATATTGCCTTGAGCCCTTTTACCCATTTTCTCTGAGAACTGCTCCCATTCCTATAGAGGTGGCCATTTGTCCTATATTTGAGGTTAGAAATCTTTGTAAATAAATTTTAAATTTACTAATTATAACAACACTTATTCAAAAAAATAAGTGTAAAACATGCTATTTATTCAGTCAACAGATAGTGCTTAGTGCAGGGCCGGGCATAGTGGCTTATGCCTGTAATCTCTAGGGAGGCCGAAGCGAGTGGATCACTTGAGGTCAGGAGTTCACGACCAGCCTAGCCAACATGGTGAAACCCCATCTCCACTAAGTTACAAAACTTAGCCGGGTGTGGTGGTGCATGCCTGTAATCCCAGCTACTTAGGAGGCTGAGGCACGAGAATCGCTTGAACCTGGGAGGCAGAAGCTGCTTGAACCAAGATTGTGCCACTGCACTCCAGCCTGGGCAGCAGAGTGAGACTGCGCCTCAAAAAGGAAAAAAAAAAATAGTCCTCAGTGCTTCAAACAAATTGAGAACCACTGATCCAGAAAATATACTTGTTATAAAATTCACTCTTACCTTAATAATTCAGATAATTGAGGAAGAAGGTTTTTTTTTTTTTTTTTTTTTTTTTGAGAGGGGGCCCCCCCCGCCCCCCCCGCGGGGGTGGCGGGGCCGGGTCTCAGCTCACTACAAGCTCCGCCTCCTGGGTTTAGGCCATTCTCCTGCCTCAGCCTCCCGAGTAGCTGGGACTACAGGTGGCCGCCACGTTGCCCGGCTAGTTTTTTGTATTTTTTAGTAGAGACGGGGTTTCACCGTGTTAGCCAGGATGGTCTCAATCTCCTGACCTCGTGATCCGCCCGTCTCGGCCTCCCAAAGTGCTGGGATTACAGGCTTGAGCCACCGCGCCCGGCCTGTTGTTTTATTCTTTACTTAACATTATTGATCAACCTGATTATCTACTTTAGCTAATATACACAGACAAAACCTGTAATTTTATAGGATGCCATGTCTAAGGTATCACAATTACCCTCTCATGATTCAGGTATGGTAAAATTATGAATATATTTCTCTGAGGTGCAGTAAAATAGTTTATTTATTACTTCCTTAACATCTCACTCATAGGTGGTTACATTTTGAAAGATTATTAACTAGGCTGTGTAGGCAAGCACAATAATTTGACGTCAGGAAGCCATTATCTGAGCTAGCCTCCCTCCTGGTAGGGTCCAAGGATATTATTTACAGAAATGAACCAGTGTACTATGTTTAACACATTCTTTGAACATTTGTGCATATACTATGTTAGGTTTTCCTGTTTAAGTGTTTCTATGTATGAGTTCATTAAAAATTTTTTCCCACCTACTTTTTTTCCTTTAATTCCATTAGGCTTTTTAAATTCCTACACTGGCTTTCTAATATATCAATTTTGTACTTATCTATACCAAATGAGAATTCTCACCTTCTTCAAAATCTGATTCAAAACTTACTTCCTTCAAGAACTTTTCAGAATAAATGCCATGACTTTGCACTTCCTCTAGAGACTCCCTAAGATTTCAAATGTTCTATCATCTTTTTTTGTTACAGCATATATATCATGCTTATTATATATTCAGTTTGAACTGCTTTATGCTTTGCTTTTTTTTTTTTTTTTTTTTTTTGGTAATTGCAGTTACTTCTGAATTTCACAGATGTGTGTATGTGCTTGCTGCTCTCTACATCTTGATAATGCTTTGCTTCAGCCTGATGCAACATGGCCTGTGCATTGTTTTTTTTTTTTTTTAATTTTGCTAGACAGTGTTCAGTACTATTTATAACTGTTGACTAAGCAACTAACAAATGTTTCCCAAAGAAGAGTGGCAATGCACTTTGCGGTTTGTTAATTCATTAATTTACCCTTTAAAGATTATTGATTGATCAACTCCTGTGCTCCTGGCACTGTGCTAAGCACTTGAGATACATCAGAAAAAGAGAGAGACTCAGCTATAGAGTTGATAATCTGAACCAAGACAATCTGTTCAAGGCATTTGACCCATTACACTATCCAAACATTGTTCCAATGCTCACGCTATCCACAGAGACTAGAGTATCACTAGTCCCTGTCCCTTTTTCTTTTCTCTGTAACCTACTTATTGCTGTTAACACAGTCAAGGGACAGGTAGATAACTGTGAGAAATCTATACATTTTCAAAGGGAAGTGAGTAGTGAATCACATATTCATTATCTTGACCTTGGAGCAGGTCAGAGTAGACACAGGAGAAAGGAATGTTACCTGCTGCCAACTATTGTTAAGAGAGTACAATGTGAGATCCACCCCTAGTGCACTAGTTGATGTATTGCTGTAAAATCTCTAGGTATTCCAGCTGTAAGAAATACATCAGTTAGATATCTCAACAATAAATATATTTGAAATTATACTTGTCAGAGAAAAGCTTGAGAGAACTACATATGCTTTTTAAACTCTATTGTTCTTCCTTTATATCTTAGAGTTTACCAATATCATTATTAATATTTACTGTTAATTGCCTATGTATATTAAATGCCAGCACAGCCTTACAGAGGTACTGTTTTAAATGACAAATATAATGATTAGTGGAATGATGATTAAACATACACTATAAGCCCAGCACCTTCATAAAAATCTCAGAGCTCTTTACAAAAGCAATAAAACAACAAACTGAAATAACAGCTGTCCAAATCATAAACTAGTTTAAAAAGATAACACTTAGGAGTTTAAGGGTTTTTTGAACCCCATAAATAAAAAGATGCAAAGTTTCATGCTCATGAAAACTAGCTTTTAGAAGTTGCCATTGGAGGATAGTAGATTAGGTGACCTAACATTTATCTTCAAATCACAATGTCTATGTTGAAATGGATGGAATACCATATATATGTCTTAAGACTGTTATTTGATTTTCTTAGGCAGAATTGTCAATTGACCAATTTTTTTACATTTAACTTGCAAAAAAAAATAGATCATAAGAAAACAAGCTTATGATAAGGATTTTTATTTTGAAGAAATTTCAAGTACTCTTAATCTAAATCCTCTATATCTTCTATATTTTACAATAACCATAATATTCACTGTGATGATCTGAGATACTGTAGAATTGCATTTATCAAGCTACTTGACTATATTCACTGTAATTCACTTACTTCAGCAAGAAAATCAAACAAAAGTTTGCTATAAAAGGTGATATTGGCTGGTGCATGAGGTAGTATCTGAGCTCCCTTGACACTGTAAGGTCACTGCAACCAAAGGTTCATTACCACATTGTGAGGAGTCAGCTTCAATGTATAAGCTGCTATCCAGAGAAAACTAAAGAAACTAAATAAAGCAGACCAATCATTAATTGTATGTATTGTATTAGTTTGCTAGGGCTACCACAACAAAATACTACAGACTGGGTGGCTTAAGCAACAGAAATCTCTCATAGCTCTGGAGGCTAGAAGTCTGAGATCAAGGTGCTGGCAAGGTTGGTTTCTTCTGAGCCCTTTCTTCTTGGCTTGCAGATGGGTGCCTTTTCACTGTTCTCACCTGGTCTTTCCTCCGTGTGCACGTACCTCAGGTGTCTCTCAGTGTGTCCAAATTCCTCTGTTTATGAGGGTACCAGTCAGGTTAATTAGGGCCCACCCTCAGGGCCTCATTTTAACTAATTACCTCTTTAAAGGCACTGTTTCCAAATATAGTCACATTCTGAGGTACTGGAAGTTAAGGTATTAACATATGAATGTGGGGGATGGGGCACAATTTAGCCCATAACATATGTTGTAGTGAGTTGAACAGCTTCCTTCTACCCCCTGCTAATAGCTCTGTCCACTTGGAATCTCAGAATGTGACCTTATTTGGAATAAGGGAGCTAAATGATTTGAACACATGGATACAAAGAGAGTAATTGCAGACACTGGGGCTGACTTGAAGGTAGAGGGTGGGAGGAGGGGGAGGATCAGGAAAAATAACTAATAGATACTAGGCTTAATACTTGGGTGATGAAATAATTTATACAACAAACCTCCATGACACAAGCTTACCTATATAACAAAGCTGCACATGTATCCCTGAACTTAAAATAAATGTCAAAAAAGCCTGGGCTTGGTGGTTCACACCTGTAATCCCAGCACTTTGGGAGGCCGAGGTGGATGAATGACTTGAGATTGGGAGTTCGAGACCAGCCTAACCAACAGGGATAAACCCTGTTTCTACGTGGTGGTGCATGCTTGTCATCCCAGCTACTCGGAAGGCCGAGGCAGGAGAACCACTTGAACCCTGGAGGCGGAGGGAGGTTGCAATGAGCCGAGATCACACTATTGCACTCCAGCCTGGGAAAAGAGCAAAACTCCACCTCAAACAAAAAAAAAAAAAAAAAAGTTATAAAACATTTTTTTAAATAAAATTTTTAATTTTATAATGAAAGGAAAGAAAGAAAGAAAACATGGAGGGGAAGGTGATATGAAGATGGAGGCAGAGATTGGAGTGATGTGTCTATAAGTCAAGGAAAACCAAGGATTGCTAACAGCTGTACAAACTTAGGAGAGAGACATGGAATAGATTTTCCATCAAAGCCTCCTGAAGAAACAAAACTTCCAACTTGATTTCGGATTTCTTGCCTTCATAACTGTGACAGAATAAATTTCTGTTGTTTTAAGCCACCCAGTTTGTAGTCACTTGTTAAAGTAGCCACACAAAACGAATACAATTATTGGTACTGGAAGATAATAAACACATCTACCACATACCAATGACTTCCATGTACAAGGCATTATTTAGGTATATATCGTCTCTTAAGTCATCTAATCAATGAAGAAACTGAGGCTTAAAGAGGTGTAAGGTGGCCAGGCATGGTGGCTCACACCTGTAATCCCAGCACTTTGGGAGGCTGAGGAAGGTAGATCACTTGAGGTGAGGAGTTCAAGAACAGCCTAGACAACATGGTGAAACCCCATCTTTACTAAAAACACAAAAATTAGCCTGGCATGCTGATGGGTGCCTGTAATCCCAGCTACCTGGGAGGTTGAGGCAGGAGAATTGCTTGAACCTAGAGGTAGAGGTTTCAGTGAGCTGAGATCATGTGACCGTACTCCAGCCTGGGTGACAGAGTGAGACTCCATCTCAAAAGAAAAAAAAAAAAGGCGTAAGAAATAAACTTCCCTGG
>NW_016807417.1:1518640-1536421 GCF_001698545.2 Rhinopithecus bieti | reverse complement strand
AAAAAAAAAAAAAAAAAAAAAAAAAAAGGTGTAAGAAATAAACTTCTCTAGTAGCCACAAATAATAAATGTCAAGCTAACAATCAGTTTGACTCTATGGTGCGGTCATTCTATGATGCTGTACTGAACTGGCAGACAAGAGTATCTTGAGGCTATAATGAATTAAAGATTTTGTGCTTAAATGGTTCGTTTCGTTGAACTTAGATAGTGACTCTCAGAGGTGGTTATAGAAAAGCACAAGCAGCAAGTAGAAGAGGTATCTCCCCTTGATATTGTAGGGAATACCTGCACCAGCATCATCCTGTATCTTTCTCTTCTAACCATCCTATATCTAATGGGGTTCCTCTTATTTATTTCCTTCCTAAAGGCTCTGCTGAACCCACTATCACCTGTAGTTTGATGTTGGACAGGAATGTACTCTTCTTTGACATGGACCTAAGAGGCCAATTTCAGTTTTTAACCTTGATTTTCCCTTAGATCCGGATCTCATGCCTTGTAACCAAAATATAATTCCTGGTTTGTTTCTTTATTGTTTTTGACTCTGGAAATCCTGAGCAGAGCCTGTGTTCATTGTGGGTAAGTAGATGAGGAATGAGGACTGAGATGCCACTTGGAATTTTACATGAGCATTCTTATCCCATCTATTTATAAGGTTTGCCTTTTATCCATTTATAGCCCTAGAGAGACTCCCTCAATCTTTTTTTTGAGACGGAGTCTCTCTCTGTTGTGCAGGCTGGAGTGCAGCGCCACAATCTCAGTTCACTGCAACTTCTGCCTCCCGGGTTCACGCCATTCTCCTGTCTCGGCCTCTGGAGTAGCTGGGACTACAGGTGCCTGCCACCATGCCCAGCTACTTTTTTGTATTTTTAGTAGAGACAGGGTTTCACCATGTTAGCCAGGATGGTCTTGATCTCCTGACCTTGTGATCTACCTGCCTCAGCCTCCCAAAGTACTGGGATTATAGGCATGAGCCACCATGTCTGGCCAACTCCCTCAATCTTAACCTCTTACCAGGCTCCAACTAGTAATCTCTGTCATTGTATTAGTCCATTCTCACATGCTATAAAGAACTACCCGAGATTGTGTTATTTATGAAGAAAAGAGGTTTAATTGACTCACAGTTCTGCAGGAAGTATGGCTAGGAGGCTTCAGGAAACTTACAATCATGGCAGAAGGGTGAAGGGGAAGCAGGCGTGTCTTCACATGGTGGCAGGAGAAAGAGAGAGAGTTAAGGGGGATGTGCCACACACTTTTAAACAACCAGATCTCATGAGAACTCACTCACCCTCACAAGAATAGCAAGGAGGAAATCTGCCCCAATGATCCAGTCACCTCCCACCAGGTCCCTCCTGCAACACTGGGGATTACAATTCAACATGAGATTTGGGTGGGGACAGAGTGCCAAACCATATCAGTCATGTTCATGGAGCTCAGTTTTCCTAACTTATAAGTCTGAACCATAAAAGAGGGAATATTCTTATGGCTTAGATTATTTTTGTATATTTATATATTTTAAGGTCAGGGTATGTATTTATTTTCTATCACCTCAAGAGCCTACAGAATTGTCAGTATCATCTGAGTGTGCAAATAAAAGTTGATTAAATAACCAACAGAATGGTAGCTGTGGAACTTCTGGAGTCATCCTGGCAAGTAGAACCTTTCAGGTCTAGCCTTTAAAATTAAAACAATGCATGTCTCTTTTTAATTTATAGTTGCAAAAAACAAAAGGTGTCCAAATTCTACAAGACAGACAAGATACATTTACCTCACAAAATACTTTTACTGAATTATCCAACTATCCTTTGATTCTCTGGATATAACTAGACTTGTGAACAGACTGAAACCGAAATTAGAATTCAAAATTCGATACAGTGTGATAAGACAGACCACAGTGGCCTCAGACCTAAATTTAAATAAATAATGAAGTTATAAAATAAACACACTCTATGTATCCTGCATTGCAAAAAATGTATCAATATTGTCCAATTATGTCTTCATGGTACCATACAGTTTGGCAGGATCTGGATTGAGTCCTATGCTAAGTGATAAGCAATGTACCAACCATGTCTCCCTTTCCTGGGGTCCTAATTCTCATGACCGGAAGAAAGGCAGATTCTCTGAGCGAGCCTTCATCCTTTTATAATGGCTTCTAGTGTTACACTCAGCAACTATTGAAGAAGCTCTCCAGTCTCAATCTGATTGCTCCGGTGCAGGGACAGCTCAACAACAAGGAAGGTCACTGAAGCAGCAGACGGAAAAATGAAACGTTTCCACAAATTTCTAGAGGTAGCCCAACCAGTTTAGGAACCTAAAGCTAAGACTGGGACATAGTGACAGTAAACATTACTGTCATGACATCATAGTGTTTATTGTCAGGACCTTACAGAAAAAGCAGACAGCCTGGGCACAAAGGGGCTGACATGGCAGTTCAGGTGAGGTGAAGAAGAGACCCCTCTACATGCAGTGGGGTATCCTTTTTTCTGTTACGCATTGGCCAGTTTGGCCTCTCCCCATTTCACACAGTGAGCCTGAAATGTGGTGTGATCTTCCTACCCCCATTTTCCAGATGCAGTCTGGCATTCTAACACCTGTGTTGCTGACCTAATTTTCTTCATGCTTTCTTGGCCTCACCTCAGCCTCTGAACTGTGCTCTTTACCTGAGGCCCTTGGCCTGATGACCTAAGTGATCATTTCTCTGGATTCTATTCACAACAATTAACCTGCTTATAAAGTTCCAGCCAGCAGGACTTGGGCTACTTCTGTTGTCATTCATCCCACTGGGTGCTTCTCTATGCCTGCTACCCCAGAGACAAGTGGCCTAGTGCCCTCCTGATAATGCCAGGTGCTTTTGCTTTTAGAAAGAGCTTCACAAAAAGCTTTTGTGCTGGTAACTGTAGACAAGGCAATCTATTCAGTAAGAACCAAACAGTAAAGCAAGCCTGGCAGGCAGAAAACAAAACAAAACAAAACAAAACAAAACCACAACTTCAGACAAGAGTTGAATTAATTAAGTCAGTTATCCTAGGACAACTTTAGTTGCTAAGAATGCAGTCTCTGGAGTCAAATTGCAGGGTTCTGCCCCTGGCTCCATCACTTGCTCTGTGACCTTATGCAAGTTATTTAACTGATTGATGCCTCAGTTTCCACATCTGTGAAAAGAGAATAGATGCGTTGGAAAGCTAAAAGTAAGAGTATACATGTATGCATCTACAACAGTACTGGCATATAGTAATTGCTCAATAAATTATTCATGGTTTGACAGAATCCATGGGCCCATTTCCTCTACCTTAGACACAACACCATCAGCTTACTCGAGAAAATGCCCTGGTCTGGAGTAGGGAGAGAGAGCCAAGGTGAGCTCTTATTAACTGTTTATGTTAGGACATTATGTGAACTACTCTGTTTCCTACTCCAGCCTTACCCTATGGTAGGCAAAGAAAACTAGCCTAACCTGGTAACAATGACTTAAATATTAAATAATAAATAAAGCAGGTAAATTGAGCAAGAGATACCTGCCTCAGCAGAGGCCTTACAAAAATCAAAGTTAGACTCGGTCTACCCAGCATGCTAAGCAAATCTCCACAATGCTCCAGTGTTTCTAAACAGAGGCATTCTTGGCTTTATTGATAAGAGAACACCCTTTCTTTATCCAGGCTGTTGCAGGCATTAGAGGTGCCTTAGCACATCTAGGTCCTTCCCACTAAATGCCAATAGCATTCCTCAGTTATTCTGATAATACCAGACGCCTGACACAACACATGCATGCACAAACACATAAATACACAAATGTACATGCATTTCAGAAGTCCCTTTAGAGAAGTGATACCAACCCAGATTGGGAACTGCCACTGTGACAATATAATCACATGGATTGTTCAGGAAATAGGCTTTCTGGGAGGAAATATGTACTATGATGTCAAAGGAAGATGAGGGTTGGCTAAACTCACTTGTTAGCCCACATCTGGGAAAGTAATAGCTAACACATTAACACTGGGGTGAAGTCACTTTTAAGAAAAGATGGTCGATTGTGCATGCATTTTTGTTCCAAATTATTTTACAAAATGCTGATTATTCTGTTTTTATTCATTAAACAAGGGTTTATTAAATGCGTACTGAGTACATACCACTACTATATGCATGTCCACTTTAAAAGGTTTATTTGAACCAAGACAGAGCACAATAAGTTTCTGGCATCCTTGAATATAATTTCTAGTTTATTTAGTAGCCATGTCTGAAATGACAACTTAAATTTGAGTTCCAAGTAGTGACCATTAACAAATATAGCTTAAAACATTTTTTTACTTTTGTTATTTTGTGAAGCTAAGTTTAACTTGGCAACATTTTCGTGAAAGCTTCAATGCTTTTTGGCCTGAACAATTGCACTAAATAATCCTAACAAGATTGAGGCAAGCACGTGGTTATTCAGACACAGAAATAAAATCCAGACGCACACAGGAACATGCCTCAAAGGTTTTGAGCTCCCATAGTGCTTACTGTTTGTGCTATATAGACTTGCCACTCAGAGCTCCAGCCAACATTTAGTATATGAAAGTTAAAACATTTGGTGGGCTTTCTCCTCTACATTATCTCCGCAAATGGAATATCTAGAGCCTTGGCTGCTGTGAATGGAAATAGGAAGCTTTTGAGAGAAGAAATGTATGCAATATAGCAAAAGAGGTGAAAGAGGTTCAGACCTTAAAGAAAGTAATAGAGAAGGAGGGTCAGAAACTGCAAGTTGAGTGTGGAAAAGCAGAGTGATGGATTATAGAGCAGAATGGGGAAAGACATGGTTAAAGGATTCTATTACCACAGGAAGTAAGGAAATTATTTTTTCTCATAGAGAAAAGAAATATTATAAACCAGAGTGTTATGTTTTCAGTATACTGAATCATCTTATATCCTTTTTGTGTATTATAGGCCAGAGGCTAATCACAGGCTTGGAAAAAAAAAAAAAAAAAAAAAAAAAAATAAGACAGTTATAGAATAGAGTAAAGAAAATTGGGTAAATGAAGTTAGGAAGAGTTGAGGCCCAAAATAGAAAAACAAACATGGTAAAGAAGGTATTAAGAAAAAGAAAAAAGAACTTAAAAAAATATTTTATGCTTCCCTAAGGAATTTAGGGTCATCTTATTTTTTAGAAAATAAACCATACTGGGGCCAAACAATTTTACATTTTTAGTGCTACCCACCGAGGATTACTACAAACCATCGTTCGGGCAGATCTGTATGTCTTTACATTTCAACATTCCCAACATCTTGAGAATCAACTTTAACATAGTAATTGATCACCAACTAGAACATCCATACTTGATATATTTAATTAATTTTCATAGCGTATTTACCTTTACTTCTCATAAAGCTTGGGGATCTCCTTGCACTTAAAATTTAAAGGTTACATGTGAATTTTATCACAACCTATCCTACTTTTTCTCTAAAAGATAATGGCAGTAATAGCCTCTGGACAGATTCACCTTTGGGAAGATATTTTTTCTTAGTAAGACGAAAATCAACCAAAGGAACAACTTTTAAATATTTCTAACCCGCAAGGGGGACTGCCAATATCCAATCAAGTTAATGTTATCAGATGTGGGTGGATTATTTTGAAATATCCTTGATGGTCAGGGCCATGCCTTCCAAGATATTTCAAAATTCACCTTGACTTTGAATCAAAGGATATACATGCTTTTTCCCACTGTAAATATAAAATATATATTAAATTTTATTCAAAGAATTGACACACAAAAGGAAAACTGCAAACTTTGCCGAAGGATTTTGATAAAAATTTAATTTGTTTCAATATGCTTATTATCTATGAAATATTATAATACATAAGCTAACTGTGAGATGTGGGGTTATTTTCCTATTTGTATGGGACAAAAGGACTTTGAAGGTTTTCCTGGCCCTAGGTTTACATTAGCATGTGCATTTTTAAAAAGGGCTGTATGCTATGTATAATGGGGAAAATATCGGTCCAGGATTTGCAAATCCCTGTTTGCTTCCAATCCTTGGCTTTGGTCTACAGCTATATGATTTCTTTAAATTTTTTCTCTTCAACTGGAAATAGGTATGTTTTCCTACCTGGCTGGTTGGGCAAAAAGATGTTTTAAAACCAAATCTATAAAACATATGGAAAACCCATACTCTGGTTAACTGTAGTTTCCTTAGGATCAAATAAAACAAAACTTCACTCGATTAAAGGTTGTTATTAATACCATGGTCTATATCTAATACATGGTTATCCCTCTTTTCTTCATATTGCTAAACTTTTGTACTGTTCTTCCATTAGTGGAAAAAACAGAAAAGGAAAAAGAGGGAAGAAAACATTTCAATTTTCAAATCCATCCCTTTACTATCATACTTCAGACTACTCTGATTAAAGATTTTGAGAGTGATGACATTGAATTTAACATTTAAAATCAAGTGTGTTATGTCTTATTTGTATATTTTGCCTATAAAAGATGCAAATTCCTTCTTTTGGCATCATGTGAAGAGTTAAGAATGCAAGGAAATAACAGAAACAAAAAGTTATTCCATAAATGAATACTCCAGAAAAGAGGCATTTTTCCTATTGTGATTGTTATTATCATTCCAGCCCCTAGCGTACTAAGAGATTAGGAAAGTTTATGATATGAATGAATGCATAACTGAATGAATGACTCTATATTTGCAAGAAAGAAAATTCTATTCTTTTTATATTTAATTATTAATATTTGCCACAGAGTTAGTCTTACCACAATTTTTTCTCTGTCTCCACGTCATTGCTTTTCCCAGAATTTCTAAATTGTGAGTTGTTGCTGTTTTATCAATTATAGAATAGTCATCACTTAAATTGTTGGTCAAGTTCAGTACTAACACTTTTCTCTTCCACTTAATCTAGAGGTGAGATTTGCACAAGCATCTTAAGGACAGGAGGGACAGGGCTTAGAGAATTTGTTTTTAAGGCACCATTCTTGCAAAAGAGTGATGTAAGAGGTAAGGAAGCTAAGAGACAAAACTGAACAAATGAGTTTAGGGAGAAAGCTAGTCTTTTACAGAGTAAAAGGAAACAGAAAGTTTGAAGTACTTTCCTCCAGCCTAATGAAGGGTTTTGAAATTGAGGGTCCTTAGAGCAAACCTGGAATTAGAACAAGTTAAAGAAGTAAAGAATGCAGGGAATGAATGGAGAGGGCTTGCTTGTCTAGAGTTGGTGCCTTAATAGAAAATGGCAGGTCAGCAGCAATGGCTGCAGCTGATAAATTGGCATGTGTAATAGGGACATTCTTATGGGGGCAGGAAAGCACAGTGCTAATGACAGAAAGTTTTTTGTTTTGTTTTGTTTTGTTTTGCACGTGTATTAATCCAAAGAAGTTATTTAAAATTACAGTTCACATTTTTTTTTCTCCATTTCTCAGAATTGTTTAAAGAGAGGAAGGAGAGGAAAAGGAAAGGGATAATTTATAGGATGTACCTTAGGAACTATTATTAGAAGAATAAAAAAGACTACGACTGGCAAATGTAAGTGCATTAGAAATGAAGTAATTAAAGGTTCTATAAGAAAATGAGCAAATTAGAGCTAGCAGTCATCTATTAACCTACTGTGACTTATAACTCACATTTTACTTTTTTCTCCCAGTACAAAGCTCCCCTATTACCATGTATGATGTTCACATGCAATTTTCAATCGTAATCACATACATGTGGTAGTGAGTGGATCTTAGTTTGTTTTTCTTTGTGTCTCTAGTTCACCAGCTTTAATTGTAGGGCACAGTTTTTCTGTGCTTTGAAAAGTGCCCAGCATTGCTAACTTGTGTTAGCATTTGATGTCATTTTTGTAATATAGCAGTCATCATAAGTGATAAAGATAAACAATGAAATGCATGCCAACATCAAAGGAAAGGAAAAGACAAGGATAGATGTAGCTGGTGATCAAATGTATTTACTATAGGAAAACTAAGATGGGATATAAATGGTGGGAAGTGGGAAGCTAAAGATATACCTAGGAAATAAAGTAGGAGAATAAGATACTTGCAAGGAGTGTGATGAATCAATTTTTAAGGAAATGAACCTAAATTCCTGATAGATGTTTAAGCATTCTATGAGCAGACAAAAACACTTGTGTTTCTAAATCTTAAATTAAGACATGCTTACAATTTCATGAGAAATCACTATCCATTAAAATATAGAGCATGTTTGACAACATTCTAAATACTACTAACATTATCCCATTTAAAGTACTTGTAAACTATATGGAGTAGGAACTAATATAATTTCCATTTTACAAATAAAAAACTGATGAATAGAGATACAAAACAACTTGCTCAAAGTCACACAGGTAGTTGAGTGACAGAAGTTTCAAACACAGTTTGTGTCTGATTTTGAACACAGGTTGGCTCCTGATTCAGGCACTGGTAACCACTATGCCCTCTGTGTCCTGGAGAACCATAAGGATAAAATGTTACTGTTGCAGGTGGAATTTTTATAAAGAAACTAGCAATAGTATCTAAGTACTTAAGTACTTCTTTGGAAAGGCAGCACATGCTGAGAAGCTAAGAAAGATCTTAGTGTTCTCTACTCCAGGGCTGAATATTGTCTCTCCTGGACTTATTTCAGTGCAACAAATACTGCTCAAAGTTAGTGTATCAAAGTGCCTCTTATTACAAGGGAGAGGATGACACACTCGTGAAAATAGAGTGGAAGAGCAAAACAGAACAACTGGATGTCCGTATTAGGTTCCTCCTTCTTTTGCTGTGTATATTTTCTAAACTGCCTCTATTTCCAGCTCAAATAAGCTCATAAGAAAATATGCTTGAAGAATATGTTTTGTGTACTACTTGAGAGATGACAATGTTTCATTTTTTAAAATATTATTCCCAATAGCCCTTGCAACTTATTTGTTCCAAGCACAGAAGGAAATAATTTGAGAACAGACCAAAGTACTCCAGTGCCTCATCACTGAGGACTGAGTTGACAACAGAAAAACAAGGGATGGGGGATTTACAAGTCACCCTGTCATTTGGGGGAGGGGGGGAATCATCTCAGAAGATGATAAATATGAGAGACTTCTGTCTTGATAACTAGTGGCATCCTTCCTTGGTAATCCTTGGCTATTGGGCAATAAAAGACTCAACATGGAGTTAGGAAGAAAAGACTTAATAATAACAAAAATAGTTTAACTTTTTTATAGCGCAATGAAATTTACAAAGTGCTTCTGCAGATCTTTCTCTCTGAGAAAGATCTTTCTCTTATCTTTCTCTTTGAGAAGCACACAGTTGTGCATTCTTGGAAAAGTCACTTACGCTTTCTTGAGCATCAGCTTCCTCAATTGTAAGACAGGAAAAACAATTATTCTTCTAAGGCAAGTTACTTAGTTTCCTCAATTGTAAAATGGGAGAAATAGTGGGTATTAGGTTGAAACGGAGTTTTGCCCATAGTCTACTGTCTTTTACCTACAGAAATGGCAATTTCATATGGTTCAATCTAATACCTATCCTATAGAGTCATAAGGATTAAATGGATCAATGTACGAAAATAGAGCTGAGCTGTTAGTACACTCTCAGGGTTATTCATGTAAATATGATCTCATTTCATTCACAGTAACACTGTGACAGATAATAGGGTTCTACCTTTGAATAAAAATTTATGTGAAAAGCATAAATATTATTTATGGATTTATAAGGGGGGAAATGTAGCTTTACAACAAATACCCTGCAATATAATGCTTTGTTATGTGGTTTCTAGGCTGCTCAGTGAATATTTTATTAGCTGGCTTGTAAATTCTTTGGCTTGCTTTTCCCCTCCCATCCAAATTTGCCATCCAGAGGGTAGTTGGCTAGTTTTGTAGGTGAGGTCTCAGTAAATACTCTTGTGATTTTGTTTATCTTACAAAATGACTTGAGGCCAAAAGAATGAGTATTGCTAGGCTTGTCAATTCAAAGAGGAGTTTAAAAGCATGTCACTATGTCAGAAGAAATTTTTTAATGAATTCAGATACTGCTTGATCAAAAGAAATAAATAAAATGTAACATAATGCATGGGGATAAATAACAGGAACCTTCAGAGATATTTGTTTTATACTCTATTTATTTTGTGGAAAGTTTTCATTTTGATTTTATTTCTAAAATAATTTGTAAGTTCCTCATTAAACATTGTGCCTTTGAAAATATGTGTGTATTATATAATAAATTGTTATATATTAAAAGAATAATGTATTAAACTTGAAGGTACAGGATGCCAAATATTATGGAGGTAATTTTAGTAAAATAAAAATGTATACATTTTTTAATTTTTTGAGACAGGGTCTTGCTCTGTTGACCATGCTTGAGTGCAGTGGTATGATCACAACTCACTGCAGCCTCAACCTCTCCAGGCTCAGGCAATCCTCCCACCTTAGCCTCCTGAATAGCTGGGCCTACAGATGACCACCACCACACCTGACTAATTTTTCTATTTTTTGTAGAGATGAGGTTTTACCATGTTGCCCAGACTGGTCTTGAAATCCTGGGCTCAAGGGATTCATCTGCCATGGCCTCCCAAAGTACTAGGATTACTGGGTGTGAGCCATGACGCCCAGCTGAAACAAATATATTTAAAGCTGTTTAATCTATATTTGATAAAAAGCATTTGAGAATGAACTAGAAAAATGATATGTTTAGAGTATATATTATTTTATCCTGTGAGTAAATGTTACATAAAGTCAAAGTATTATTATAATTACCAAAACTTTATTGGAGTCTCTTTTAAAATAATTTTATAACAACCATTATTTGCTATAATACTTCCTGAGGAAATCCTAGTATACTAATACCTCTTCATCTCTTCTCTTCAATCTCTCTTCTCTATATAAAACATAATATAAATATATACATATATTTTGGTTTTTTCTTTTTTTTTTTTTTTTGAGATGGAGTACATCACCTCTGTCGCCGCAGGCTGGAGTGCAATGGCAATGGCGTGATCTCGGCTCACTGCAACCTCCGCCTCCCACCTTCAAGCAATTCTCCTGTCTCAGCCTCTGAAGTAGCTGGGATTACAGGCACATGCTGCCATGCTCGGTTAATTTTGTGTATTTTTAGTAGAGAAGGGGTTTCATCATGTTCCCCAGGCTGGTCTCAAACTCCTGACCTCAGGTGACCCACCAGCCTCCGCCTCCCAAACTGCTAGGATTACAGGTGTGAGCCACTGTGCCTGGCCTGAAATTATACTTTAAACATTATTTATTTGTAAATGGTAATATAGAATGTATTCAACATAGTCCTTTATTTGACTGAAAAATAATTTTTCCTTTAATATTTGTGTGTGTGTGTGTGTGTAAGAGACAGAGAGTGAAAGGTAGAAAGAGACAAAGTATGTGTAGAAACATGTAAGACTGGTAGATTTCTGTTTATTGGATTTTTTCATTTATTTTAATTCTGGGAATCTTATTTCTAAATGCTGACTTTAGACCAAGGCTGACATTATCCTCATTTTACCAAAAAGAAGACTAGGTGTAAGAAAGTAGGAGTAGCTTGCCCAAAATTACATAACAAGAACTAGGAAGACTTTAAGCCAGGTTTCAAAATTCCTTGTTCGGTCCTCTTTCTTTTACAGATGGATGCTACTAACTTCTGCTTACAAATATATCCTAGAATGTAACTGCTTTCACATTCTTACTTTTCTATTCTTTTAACTAATAGTATCAATTATTTATATTATAATGGTATCATTGGAACAGGTAGACATCTATTAAGCTAAGGACTAAAATGGCCAATTTTTGTTTGAAAATAATAGCAGAGACCGGGTGCGGTGGCTCACGCCTGTAATCCCAGCATTTGGGAGTCTGAGGTGGGTGGATCATAATGTCAAAAGATCGAGACCATCCTGGCCAATGGTGAAACCCCATCTCTACTAAAAATACAAAAATTAGCTGGGCATGCGCCTATAGTCCCAGCTACTCTGGAGGCTGAGGCAGGAGAGTTGCTTGAACCCGGGTGGCGGAGGTTGCAGTGAGCCAAGATCGCACCACTGCACTCCAGCCTGGCAACAGAGGGAGACTACGTTTCAAAAAAAAAGAAAATAATAGAAGAGTTTTAGACCATATCTGCAATTTAAATTAAATAGAGTAACTATTTGAAGGAGTTAGTGAAACATATTTATCTGAAAAGTGGCTAATGAATGATAAATTTTTTTGTTTATCTCAGTCTCTTATTTTTCATTAATTTTTTTTGTTTTGTTTTGTTTTGTTTTGAGATGAAGTCTCACTCTGTCACCCAGGCTGGGGTGCAGTGGTGTGATATGAGCTCACTGCAACCTCCGCCTTCAGGGTTCAAGTGATCTTCCTGCTTCAGCTTCCCAAGTAACTGGGATTACAGGTGTGCACCACCATGCCTGGCTAATTTTTGTCTTTTTAGTAGAGATGGGGTTTCACCATGTTGGCCAGGCTGATATTGGACTCCTGACTTCAGGTGATCCACCCGCCTTGGCCTCCCAAAGTGCTGAGATTATAGGGTTGAGCCACTGTGCCCGGCCTCATTCTTATTCTAGGACATTTGAATTCTTCCAGCATACTGTTTGAAGTAGAACAGCTACAACGAAAACATTTTTTAAAATGAAAATAGACTTCAAAATTATGAAGATAATGTAACGCACATGGAAAATCCAATCAATATAAAAATTTTTCTTTTTTACCTTAACAATTTCACTCAAACTGCCACCTCAACTAACTCTTTTCCTTCTACCTTCCCCGATTTACCATTTTGATTGCTATCTTTCCAGTCCTTACAAAATGATTTAGACAGTTAGGAGTTTGCTACATATTTGACCCAAACGTATGAAAGAAAAACAGCAAACGAATATGAGAACAATGTATTTCTCATCCTAAGAGACTCTTACCAAATAAATGATAAAATGATGACATAAACTAAACTAACCATTGAAGACGGCACACCTACCATTACTTCTACTTGTTCGTGCTCCGTTCTCTCATTTTTCTTCATTTTCCTTCCTAGTACCATTAATAACCTGGCATACTGCATATTGCTATTGCTTGTTGATTGTCTTTTTTCCTGTTACTAGATGGTAAGCTCCATCAGAACAGGAACTTTGAGAGATTTTTATTTTCTTGAACAGTGCCTGGAATATATTGATGTATTATAAATGTTTGTAAAATGAATACATAAACTAGAAATTGGATGCTTTGGGAATATAATTTTATGGTTAATTGAATAAAACTGTGTTTGTCGAAAAGATTTTTAAAACGTCTGTAGTTAGCACAGCAATATTTCAATAGTGAGTTTCATAGTCTTTTTTAGGTTCATAATTTTGAATGTCATTTCTCATTATATAAGGTAATATATAAGTATGGGAATTAGAGTAAAATTCATACTGACTTCATGACTGACCCTGTTTTGAATAAATCTTCAATCTGAATGTAGTTGCTTGTAATTGGCCAATTTCCCTGAAAAACAAGCCAGTAAGTAAAATATATTGATTAATTGAGAACTGCAGTTAATTGGGTTTTTACTAAAATTTATTATACTGGCACAGAGTAGGCACTCAATAAGTATTTGTCAAATATGTGAAGTCTAGTTAGAGTTTTTTTAGTTTCTAAAATAAAACAAAAAATTTTCAATGAAATATGTGATATGCAATAGTATTAGAATCTACATAGCAGACAAGCTTTTTTGAAAGTATCTCAATTTCTTCTCATTCTCTTCTTTTTCTATCTTTCTGTTCACCTAAACCTATGAAGTTGGGACAAGTAAGTTGGAAATCTCTAGGTGATGTGTGAGCGGAGAGCCTCAGTAACTTAAACAGTGTCGGAAGCTCAAATAGGCTGAGTAGAGCATCTGAATGGGAAGGGTCAGATGTTTAACAGCAATAGGATATTGGTTACACGTAGGATGGTTGATCAAAAAGTAAACATATTAAAAATAACAGGAGACAGATGTTTCATTGTGAGACAAGTTGTTACACATATTAAGAAAGAGAAACTATGGCTGGGCCAGGTGGCTCACGCCTGCAATCCCAGCACTTTGGGAGGCCAAGGGGGGTGGATCACAAGGTCAGGAGTTCAAGACCAACCTGGCCAAGATGGTGAAACCCCGTCTCTACTAAAAATACAAAAAATTAGCCAGGCTTGATAGCGGATGCCTGTAGTCCCAGCTACTCAGGAGGCTGAGGCAGAGAATTGCTTGAAACTGGGAGGCAGAGGTTACAGTGAGCCAAGATGGTGCCACTGCACTCCAGCCTGGGCAACAGAGTGAGACTCCATCTCAAAAACAAAAACAAAAACAAACAAACCAACAAAAAAACAAAGAGAGAGAGAAACTACACTGGACCCTGTGGTACTGGTTTGGAAATGGAGGAAGCAGTGTTTCATAGATATAGACACATATGGAAATAAATATCAAATATAATATGTGGATGGAGAGATAGATAAATTGAGTTTTATATACATATATCGCCTTGGTTCTGGATCCTGAGAACAATGACAGCCCCAAAACAATGGGCACACCTACATCCCAGATTTTGATTTCTCAATAATGTTCTCATCTAAAATAAATTAATACTCCTTAGAGAAATAGCTGATTCCAGGGCTGGGTCTTAAAAAATACAAAATGAGCCTGGAATATATTACTGTGCTGAAATATGGAAGTATTAAAACAATGCCAGGGACATGTCAAAGAAAGAGGTCAGACAGAAGAGGATCATACTGATCGTATCTGAGACCATTTGAAAATTAAAGTGAATAATAATAGTAACAGCAGGTTATAATCTATTGGGTAAAAGGAATATCCATGAGTCCACTCTGATACATATATGTATAGAAAGTTACTCTACTTTCCTGCAATATACTTATAAAAAGGGAGAAAAGAGCGATTATACAGTGATCACCTTAATCATGAGATCAATATTCACATCATGAGTAATGTGCCACCTGATAGGTTGCTATGAAATGAACATAGCATCGCTTTTGTGATTTTTCTGCCAAAGAGAGGAAACCTGAATCTAATAATGAGAAAACAAAAGAGAAATGTAAATAAGGAGTATCTTACAAAACAAACTAACTCGCAATCTTCAAAACTGTCAAATTCATGAAAGTCATGGTAAAACTAAGGAAATCTTTCAGATTGAAAGACTGAAAATGCATAAAAATTAAATTTAATGCTTGATTCTGGACTGGATCCTTTTGCTATAAAAGACATTATTAAGATAAGTGGCAAAATTTGAAGGGGATCTGAGGATTATAGTGATGTATCAGTATTAACTTTCTGATTTCAGTGGTTGTATTTCAGTTATAAAGGAAAATATACTTGTTTGTAGAAAAAAATTGTTAACGTATTTGGGAATAAAAAGTATCATATCATGTTGACAAATTACTCTCAAATAATTCTGAAAAAAATGTTATTTGTCATTGCAACAGTTTTGTGATTTAACATTGTTTTAAAATAAGAAAATAATAAAATTGTATTCAAATTCAACATCTTCCATGAAATGTTGTCATAATTCTGGAACAGTTTTCAGGTTAGTTTAGAGAAAAATCTTTTATATGCTATAAAGGTTTATAATACAGTTTGTTGTGGTCTGAATGTTTATGTTCCCCCCCAAATTCATATGTTACAGTCTTCACCTTAGATGTGATGGTTAAGAGGTGAGGCCTTTGGGAAGTGATTAGGTCATAAGGGTGGAGCCTTAATGAATGGGCTTCCTTATAAAGAGAGAGATCCCAGCCCCTTCTGCCATGTGACATTAAAGTGAGAAGGAAGCTATCTCTGTGAGGAAGTCCAAGATGAAGGACCCTTGCCAGACACTGAACGTGCAGGCACTTGATCTTGGACTTCCCTGCCTCCAGAACTTTGAAAAATATGTTTCTCTTGTTTATAAGTCACCCATTTGATGACATTTTGTTATAGGAGCCAAAATAGATTAAGACACATTTTTAGGTGTAGAAAGCAGAGGGCTCTCCCCATCTCCACTCTTTAAAACTACAGCATTATAATAATGAAAGAAAAAAGGCAGTATACTTTATGACAGTTCCAATGAAAACAATTATGATCTCTTAGACATTTGGTACTGATAGTGATAGTAATGGTTTTCCTGTTCTTTTCCTTCTTTTTTTGAAACAGTCTCACAGAGCAGTGGCATGATCACAGCTCACTGCAGCCTCAACCTCCCTGGGCTCAGGTGATCCTCCCACCTTAGCCTCCTGAGTAGCTAAGACGACAGGTGCTTGCCACCACACCTGGCTAATTTTTGTAGTTTTTGTAGACACAGGGTTTTGCCATGTTGCTGGGATATAGCCATTCACCACTGTGCCCAGTTGGTTTTCTGTTTTCTTTTGTTTCATATTAAAGGCCTTTTAATATACTTCCTTTAGTATGAAGAAGCCAAATAGCTACAGTAGGTATTAAAATAGCAACAAATATTATTTAAACAAAAAATGATACTTCCCTAGAGAAAGAAAATTTAGTAGAAATAATATGTGGACAGGTACCATTTTTATATTACTTACATTGCTATAATACAACTATTTTTAAAAAGCACAGCAAATAATAGATTACATTGTTTCCTAGCTGTGTAAACTTATAGTGAATTCCCACAAGAGCAGGCTGTGCAGGCCATACATGAGAAATGCGCTAGAATGGTACTGAAGACATCGCTGTATCTATTCATGCTATCAACATCTAGGTGTGTGTATTAGTACAGTTTCATGGCTGCTGATAGACATACCTGAGATTGGGCAATTTACAAAAGAAAGAGGTTTAACTGGACTCACAGTTTCACGTGGCTGGGGAGGCCTCACAATCACGGCAGAAGGCAAAGAGGAGCAAGTCACATCTTACGTGGATGGCGGCAGGCAAAGAGAGCTTGTGCAGAGAAACTCCCGTTTTCAAAACCCTCAGATCTTGAAAGACTGATTCACTATCACGAGAATAGCATGGGAAATACCCACCCCCATGATTCAATCATCTCCCACCGGGTCCCTCCCACAACACGTGGGAATTATGGAAGCTATAAGATGAGATTTGGGTGGAGACACAGAGCCAAACCATAACAGTATATAAAAAACGCAGGTAAAATTAGAGCATCAAGTAAATGTATGGACTAGGGTTGAATATACTATCAAAGATTTATTTGCCCAAAAGTATAATGATATGTTTGAGAAAATAGAATAGTTTTCTTTAAAACAAAATACAAAAGTACATAATTTCAGAAATTATGATATTAGAATATCCAGTTTGTCAATTTGGAATTTAAATATTAAAAATTTAGATTAGACTGTAAACTCATAAAGTGGAATAAACAAATATTCTATTTGGTTTTGATCTGTTTTTTAGTTGATCAGTCAAATAACAATTTCAATCATATCAAACACTTCAAATATCTGGAAGGTTGTCATTATTACTCCTAATACCAGCAAGGAATCCCAGAAGCTGAAAGTCTTTCCCTAAAGGCAAATGTTTAAAGGAGACTATCTTTTGAATACATGATGGTGCATGTCTTGGGGGAATATTCTTTATTCTATTGTGAGATTGAGTTGTGGTCTAAGGGATTCGGAGTGTCACTGGGGAGAAGACAAGGGAGGTGGGGCCCTTCATAGAAAATATTTTACCCCTTGACTATACATCTGCCAGCCAGCAGGTACTTCCTCCTGATCTGGCATGGTGGTGTGCTGATAGAAACTAAAAAATGAGAATAAGGCTTCTTGGACTTCATAGACTCCCTCCCTCCCTTCCTCCCTCCCTCCCTTGGATTTCATAGCCTGCCTGCTTGCCTGCCTTCCTTCCTTCCTTCCTTCCTTCCTTCCTTCCTTCCTTCCTTCCTT
>NW_016807417.1:1511738-1517861 GCF_001698545.2 Rhinopithecus bieti | reverse complement strand
TTTCTTTCTTTTTCTCTTTCTTTCTTTCTTACTTTCTTTTTCTTTCTTTCTTTCTTTTCTTTCTTTCTTTCCTTCCTTCCTTCCTTTCTTTCTTTTCTTTCTTTCTTCTTTCCTTCCTTCTTTCCTTCCTTCCTTCCTTCCTTCCTTCCTTCCTTCCTTCCTTCCTTCCTTCCTTCCTTCCTTCCTTCCTTCCTTCCTTCCTGCCTGCCTGCCTGCCTGCCTGCCTGCCTGCCTCCCTCCCTCCCTCCCTCCCTCCCTCCCTCTCTCTCTCTTTTTTTCTTTCTTTCAATAACAGAGTGTAGTAGGTTCAAAATCCAACTTTCTTGCTTTGTAGCTTTGGAAACTTAGACACACTAATTTCTTTGTGCCTCTTTCTCTTCATATATAAAATGAGTGTAATAATAATACCCAAATTATTATGAGCATTAAATGAGACAATGCATGTTAATTGCTTAAATTTGTACCTGAGAGATAGGAAACACTAATTGCTAGCCATAGTATATATATACTTGCTAGCGCTCAAAGCACTAGTTTGCTACTATTGCTAATTATCATTATCATTATTATATATGTGAGAGATACATATAAGGGCATAATTATAATTTTATACTATGATAAGAACAGAAGAATTAACATTTCAAGTCTTTTAAAGAATGAACACAGTTTTTCCAGATGGAGAGGAGGTAAAGAGCATTCATGGATTCCCCATGTGTTTTACCTAAACTTGACTTGTTTTCAAAAAGTCGCTGAGACCACCATTATTTTACTGAGAAACTGCTTTTGAATTGACCATGTCCGCACAAACTAATCATTCAACAGATAATTGAGTACCAAATCTATGAAATATGCAGAGAAAGTGTAGACAGGCTTTCAGCTGGTTTTCCTACTCCACATTCTCTCTTCTTTAGCATACTTTTCATGAGGTTGACCCAGTAATCTCCCTAAAGTGCAGTTTTCATCATGCTGTAACTGCTGGAGGACATATAGTGGTTTTTGAATGCTTGCTGTATCAAGCCCAAACAACTCTATCTAGCTTCAAGGATCCTCGACAGTCTTGCAATTCACAGTATGGCATCAGCACCAACATCACCTGGGAACTCGTTAGAAATAAATAATCTCACACCTCAATCCGGACCTATTAAATTAGGTTCGTCATTTTAACAAGATCCCCAGGTATGCACACTCGAGTTTAAGAAACATTTCTTTACAATATCCTTTAATCTAAACCAAACAAAATCACTAACCCATACACAACCCAGTCTTATCAAGAAGAATTAAATCTTTTCACTAATGTCTCTGCATCCAAAGCAATCCCTTTGCTTATGCTCTTAACTCCACTGGAAATACCTTATTTACTTCACATCTACTATCTAACTATCATCCATTCTTGAAGACCATTGAAGTCTTACATCTTCCATGAAACTAAGACCATTTCAAAGTACGCTAATCTTGTTGAATACTTCTTGCACTTAGGACAACACCAATTCCATTCTTCTTTTATCATTCATTCATTCATTCATTATTCATTGAATATGCATTTTCTTAATGCTCTTTATTATTTACCTGACATTGTTGCATTGGCCACAATAAAACAAGAATGCAAGACTTTCCCTACTCTGTCAGTTCCCAATGAGAGCTATCATGGTTCAGTAGAGATGTCTTAAGTTCCACAGGCAAGAGGTACAAGTGGGTAGATGTGAGGGTGCAAGACCATATTGCATAAAGCCACATAATTTGTGCTTTTTTGTTAAAACTACTTAATGGAAATAATACTGTTAAAATATATTAAAACCTTTTGTAGTTTAAAACAGATGAACTACTTTAACTCTTAGGGACATGACAAAGAGATGTTGTGTTTTCATTGTTTCATGTTAATTTTCCCTCCTATAGATAGTTGTGATGTTTTTTATAGGCCAGCAATATGTCTTTCTCCATTCATTCAACAAATAACAGAATTTTAAAATAGCTCCTATTTGTCCTTTTTCTGACTCCTTAAATTTTAGACAGATAGGTACTAAATAAATACTTGTTGATTGAAGACACTCTTTGATCTCAAGTTGGGGACTAGGTTTACACACGTGGAACTACCATTGCAGAAATGCAGCCGCCCTTTCATCCTACTGTTATTCATGACATAAGGAAACGTTCATGAAGTTGTAGTGACACTTTGGTTTACTAGGAGTGTCTTTTGGATCAAAAAGTTCCTCCAGGGTGCCATGGAAATTTCTGTTTCTCTGTAGCTAATGTTTGCTATCACCAGAGACTGTGTTGGAGTACAGCCAACCAAATGGAATTGGCTAATAAAAGCTTTTGTGGGTGAGCATTTGGAAACAAGCTTCATGACCATTTGCTAGCAAAACCTCAGCAGGAGGAATTTTAACCAACCTAAGTTAATGTAAAGGTTTGATTTGAAAGGGTCTGGAGGGGCAGGGGAAATAAAATGCTTAATGAAGTATGTAACATCCCATATTCTTTAATAGTAAAAATAAAAGTGTTAAAGCAAACTAAATATGGCCTGGGAGGGACCCTGTACTTCTATATTTGAGTCCTTGTGGATGAACTGTAACCTAGATTAATAGTCAGATAAAATTGAAAACCTAACTTAGGAGTATGAGCCTGTAACAATAACTGAGCCTTGGCCAATCACAGTGGCCACATTTCAGCCACTCATAGACTGCTAAGTGTTCAAACTGTGTTCAAATAAGGTAAACACTAACCTGTAACCAATCCAGCTGTTTCTGTACCTCACTGCCAATTTCTGTACCTGATTTCCCTTTTTTGTCTGTAACTCTTCTTCCATCACGTGGCTACGCTGCAGTCTCTGTGAATCTGCTGTGAATCTGGGGCTGCCTGATTCACAGATCGTTCATTGCTCAATTAAACTACTTTAAAGTTAATTCGGCTGAAGTTTTTATTTTGTCAAAAGTTAGCTTTTCTTGTTGCAAAACTACTCATCAGCTCTTTAGGTAGAAACAGATACTTAGGCAGATAGCCAGTCTTTGAAAGGGCAGAAACTCCAAGCAGCTGCACTGGAGTACATACAGTAAGGTTCAATACTATGCAAGACCGTCAGTGAGTCCCTTGGTTCCTTCAGTGTGATTCAGGAGTGGGGTCACACAAGGAAACTTCAAAACCAAACTAAGTAAAAACACGATTTCCAAGGAACATAAACTATAACTTTATACGATCAAATGTTACATGAAAATACACATTACTTTGATTCAAAATCAGCAATTACTTTATATTTATAACCTTCAAATTGGTTACAACATTCCTTTATCTTATTCAGCATTCTTGCTGAAGATGAGCTTTCCCACATGAAGTGCAATTTTGTCTTCAACTTTTAATTCCTCTGGATACAGAAGAAAAGCTCTGGGCCCTTAATTGAGCAATTATTATTTCTTAAGTGAACATAGAGTTTGAGGATGGTGCCAAAATCTTCCTTTCATCCAGAGAACAAGTCTAACATAAGCAGCAGCATAAGTGTTGTCTGGCGGCACCCCAGTTTTAGGTACAAGAGCCAAGTCAAGACTGAAAGGGGAACTCATTCCTCACTTCTACTCACTCCCTGGCATCTCCTAAGGTTCTTGAATGAATGCCAATTAGGGCCAATTTGTATGTCCCCTTGGAGGTTTTAGATAACTTCACTAAGACTTATTTGTTTTTCTCATTTAGTCTGTTTCTCCAGAGTAGGATTTGCAAACTTGCTGCTGAATATGCTGTTTGCAGTTCATTGCTAGGTTTCCATACTGACATAAAGCATTGGTATTTGAAAAATTCATTAAGAAGTGGCTCACCTTAATTCCTAGATCTAAATCTGTGGCGTGGTTCTATCACCTTTTCTACAATGTTGTCTCAGAATTTAAGAACAGAAAATCAAGAGTTCATATGCTAACATTTCCTGGAATATGCCTACACAAAGGATTCCTGCTTCATGACTTGTGCCATTGTTTAAGCTATTCTAATTGTTTTCAAGTTTTAAATATAGATCTGGAATTCAATTCTCAGGAACTCCTATCATTTGTCTTAGTTTTCTAAGACATTTACTGTCTCCATTACATAAAAAGACCTTCAAATATTTGAAGATAGGTTCCATGCTTCCTTTATATGTATATATACTTTTAATTAAACTTCTCTTATTCTTTCCGCTACTCCTAAGGTTACAGGGCTTCCAAACTGTAACATGAATGAGAAGTTAGCTTTTTCAATAAGCACATTTTGAATACAGTCTGCTAATACTGACCTCAATTATAGTTAAAAATATATAAGACCTGCACTTTAAATATAATCTTTTCAAGGTTTGATTAGATTTTGATTGCTGTAATTAGTCATCTGTAACACATAAGACATAATCTAGAATTTGCTCTTTAAACATCAGAGTGATAAATCCAGCTACAGAAAGCATCTTTTTGGTTGCCTCTTAACGAAAATATTACTAGACCCTACTAAGTGGTGATTGAAAAAATATGCTGAAATATTACTGTCAGCTACTGGAGCAAAACTTCTCACCAGAGAACTATCACAACTTCAGGATAAAATGATTGCTATCTAAAACAAATTTTAGCAGCTATTAAAACTGTTAGAAAGACCTTAGATCACTTTGCTTCTTAGAGTTTAAAAAATTTTTACTACACAGTATCAAATTAAAATGTAGTCACTGCTTGCAAAATTCAAAACATTTATGAAAGTATAATTAACTAATACTTTAAATGAGAATTCAGGACAGTTTGAATATTCCTTATATGCCCACAAAAATTTTTTCTAGTCTTTTACCAAATACTAAAGTGATGATTTGTCCAACAATGTAGATGTTTAATATTCACCAGTATCATCAACAACTTGACGCATCATGCTTTTACTTCTCATTAAAATTGCTGTATTACTGAAGGTTGACCAAATTTCCTTCATGCTTGGACATCTTTTTAGGTATAATATTCTACAGTTTTCCTCTTCTATCAGATTTTGCTTTATCTTTATTTCCCTTCCTTCTCTGACCCGTATTCAAGAAATAGAAAATGGCTCTTTGATGTGGCACTCCCAAGTATGTTCAGATAAAAGGTAAATAATTCAATAGACTTGTTGATGAGAATTGACATTTGAACACTGGAGGTTGTTTCCTTTACTCATACACTCTCCTAGTGAGGATAGGGGACCCAAGGTAGTGACCAGCAGGAGTGAGCTTCAAACTGGTGAAAAACTTCTAAAAAAAAGAAATGGTAGAGAAAATAGCAAAAAAATTTCTTTTTTAAATCAATGAAGTAGGGAAGTCCAAACATAGATTCTGATCAAGTCTTATACTTGTCCAATAGTTATAAGACTCTCTGAAAACATTTATATATGTGGGTGGAGGCAAGTTGCCCATTAAATTGTAAGAGGTGTTATCAGATTCATCAGGACTTGGTTGTAAATTTGACTACACAGTTTGGTTCATAGAGAAATGAGGAGAAAATATCTGATTAAAGTGTGCATTGCTGCTGAGGCAACTGAATGTTGCCATAGCAATTGAGATGAAATGTGCAAGAAGTGAGATAATTAAATCTAACCCCTTTAGTAGTTTTGACAGTCAATGCACTGCCAATAGAAAAAGTTATCTACAGTATTAAGATAAAACACATTCCTCATGGAATGTGTCCTTACTAGTATTTTGTTGTTTCTTTTCTAAATACATTGCTTTAGGTGTCTAATTTGAATGTTCTCTTTTAATAGTCAAATACAGTTTTGACCTTGGTCTGCCTAGACTTTCTGCTGGTTTATTATATCATGGGAACAGACATCTATAAAAAATATCTATTTTTTTCCCCTCTAGTTCTTTAAAAAAGTATACTAAAGCCAAAGCTGTCACATTTGAGCTTAGAATTCAATAATATCTAGAACGTGCTGCCCTCTTCAGGAGCTGGTGCTTAAAAATACTCTTTTTTTTTTTAGCAGATTGATATGAGTTATAATATCAAAATTGTATTGATAATTCTTTAGAAATAAGTTCCATGTAAAATAAAGTATTTCTATGTTTAAAATTTTTTACATTAAGAGCTTGCATTAAAAATCAATATATACAACATTTTGAAAGAAATTGTTAATATTTATAATTAAATACAAACTAATCATTTCCTTAAACTATTGTCA
>NW_016807417.1:1504203-1508264 GCF_001698545.2 Rhinopithecus bieti | reverse complement strand
AAAAAAAAAAAAAAAAGTAGATAACGAGGCAAATATAAAGAAATTTTATCAAAAAATTGCTTTTAACCTAAAATAATGTTAATAAATCATTTATTAATAATAATAATAAATGGCACTATTAGAATATTTTTGATATTAAAAATTCTGCTCCAGCAATTTATTATAGGGCAGTACTTAGCATAAATGTATAAATTTTAGTTATATCTCTCTTGACACTTTAGTTCTCTAGAACTAAGCCAAAATTTTAGAAGACATTTAGGAAAAAAGTCTCTAGCATGCATCTAATATTGTTCACATAAATGCTTCCCAAGTTTTTCTTTCCATCCTATTAGTTCTTAGTTTACATAAAATTTCAACAGAAATGTTTCTCTAATTATGTAGCCAAAAACTAGAAGGATTCTAGGAGGAATGCATTGAGGAGTTAAAGGGTATTTTCAGCTACTCACCAACAGTAAGAATTGAGGGACAAAGATTAGCTGTATGATTTTCAGTAAGATACATCATATATGTGGGTTTAAAATTCCTGAGTGGTTACAGGGTTATACTATAAGATTTTTTAAATAAAATCTTAAATTTCTTTCTAGCCCAAGAATTTTACAATAAAATTACATATCCTTAAACTGAATATACATAGCATAAAATAACATTGAGAGACTTGGAGTCATTAGAATGAAAAAGACTGTAATGATTAAAGGGGTAAATTTCATTCATTTGTAAAATTCACATAAATGAAAGTCTCATCCATATTTCGCTGAAAGTCTTGTCCAATTGTATTGTGTAAATAAGAGATTATATATTGTGTATTTTGATAATATTCCTTCTATATTACTATTTTTAAAATGTACCAAAAATTTTAACCTGAATTTTCTCACTTTACTCTGAATGAGATAACATTGTAAATGACCTATAAGACCTATAAGATAAAATCTAGCATCAATCTTTCCTAAACAGTGGGGAGCCAAATTCACACTGATTTGTATATGAAAATTTATATTTCTTTCTTTTTTTTATTTTTTATTTTTTTTGAGACAGAGTCTTGCTCTGTTGCTCAGGCTAGAGTGCAGTGGCACTATCTCAGCTCACTGCCAGTTCTGCCTCCCAGGTTCACGCCATTTTCCTGCCTCAGCCTCCCAAATAGCTGGGACTACAGGCACTCACCACCATGCCCAGCTAATTTTTTGTATTTTTAGTAGAGATGGGGTTTCACCGCTTTAGCCAGGATGGTCTCCATCTCCTGACCTCGTGATCCACCCACCTTGGCCTCCCAAAGTCCTGGGATTACAGGCGTGAGTCACCACACCCAGCTGGAAATTTATATTTTTAATAGGTTTAGACTGCCAGATTACTAATTTGATATACTGGGATCAAATATTTAAATATATAATTTCTTTTTTTGCATCTACTCCGTAAACTCTTTAGTCCAACATATCATGACATTTTAGAAGAAAAATGAACGAAATTAACCTCTTGTCTATAACCAAAATCAGGGACAATGTAACAAATTATTGAATAAATAAAATATTGCTCATTCAAACTATTTATTTCTGATTTGTAAGTGTGCTAATTTAACCAAACAGACAAAGTTCTGAATACTATGTAAACTAAATTGAAATGCAAATACATATTTTATTGACAGGTATTATTAAAGCTGAACTTTAAAACAGAATAAATCTTCAGCCATCCAATTTTTTCTAAGATATTGATGAGAAAATAAAATAAATATTTTAATGTAATTAATCTACCCTTCAACAAAATAGATCCTTTCATTTCCAATTCTGGTTGTACTTAATGAATAAAGGTTGAATGCATATTTATGTTAACAGTCATGATATATACACTTCAAAGAACAAAAGTAAAACATACTTAATTTCTGAAAATGTTAATAATGATTTATTACCTTATTTCATTAAGGACAAAAGCTCCACATTATAGTCAGCTATAGCCAATAGTCATTATGTCATTAATCTTAAAATTTCACAAGTTTCCAATTTATCAAGTGTTAATTTTTAGGTCAGACAATAATAGTATAAAATAATACTACTAAAATACTATTATTTTATACTATTATAAAGTCAGACAATAATAGTATAAAATAATGTTAATTGGCCAACAGGTTGATTACTTTTAAGATGTGAAAGCAAAGATAAAAACAGTCCTCTCCTTTTCCTTCAATTAAAATTGCATGCAATTATTCTTGTAGATTATAGATCTCTTTTGGGATTTCTGGTTTCATACAACTTTTTGGTTCATTTCACAGGAATAATATTCATTTTAATTAGCAAAAAAACAATTGATGAGCTTTTTTACAAGAGGGAGTTCACTCTGAGCGCTTATCACTGCCGCTAGATTATCCTNATAGAGAGAAATGAACTCAGTGTATTTTTCTCCAAATTAGGTTTTTATACTTTAAAAAACTGATCAATATTAATAGCATTAATTATCAGGATGTGAGAAAAGCATATTTTCCCTTAAAGAGTTTTAGGTATAGCTGTCTCATCTCTATTAATAAAAAATTCAAATGAGCTGAAGGGCTGAGTGAAAAAAAATATATTGACAATGTTCTCCTAATTCTACAGTATTTCTTTTGTGGAAAATAAAATAGTTTATTCCTGTATTTGAAAGTACTTATCAAAACAAGTGCTTAATCCTATGGTAGCTCTGTCCATAGTTATATAATATATGTTCAAGAATTCTTAGAACACTGATTTGTGTTTTCTGTTATAGATTTACTTTATTTTTGTTTTGCTGCTGATGCATTACATTTGGCAGTTAGGATCCCTGTGGATGGAGGTATAATAAATAATAATATTTTCTTTACTTTCCAGGGTATTTATGGCACAATGAAAAATTTCATCTTTCCCAGAATGGTAAGTAAAGAGTTCTTTCTGTATTTGATAGTACTGAACACAAACAAGAAAAGGTGAATTGTTATAATAAAACTGGAGTATCATTCACTAAATGTATTCAGTCATCTGATAATTATAATGTAGCTTATACTTTTGCAAATAAATGGATGCTGTATTCAAATTCTATAATTATTCCAAAATTCTCACCAAATATACTACAGGATTTTCACAGGAAATATAAGGTTTTGCTTTCTCTGTTGGATTGCAGTTGATCATAGTAGATCCAACATTTTGTTTTCTGGGGTAATTCATTTTAAAATATATACAGATATAGAAATAAATGTGGTTTACATTCCATGAGCAGAAAAAGAATGTTATCTGTGATACAAATTGAGAGTTGGTAAGAGTCCTTTGGAATTTTACTGTTACATAAAACTGATTGTAATTTATGTTTGACTGGGGCTTTGCAGCATCTGTGAATTTTAAAATATTTATTTTCTAAAAGTATATATCATAACTTCCAGGCAAGCTAGCCACTATATGATTTTGGTTAAACATAAAGTTTTTTTGTCTTTATATTTTTATGACCTAAACAGGAAATAGTTTTAGTCTTTATCATAACCTCTTTACAATTCAAATACTAAAAATTAATCTTATTAAATGGGAAAGGTCAGTGTAAAGTGATATTTCCTAGGTAGTTATTACTGTCTCCTATGATGCTCTTTATTTTTCCAGTGGTTTAAGAGTATTCCCTATAAAAAGAAGGAATTTCTCCCTGTAGAAAAAAAATCACTTTGACATCAGAGTGTTACGTTAAGTGAAAAAGCAGGGTACAGAACTACATACATTACATGTTGTGTGCATGTGCGCTTATATATGGAGAGGAGAGAGACTTGGTAGTATATCTTAGGCTTAGAAAAAAGACACAAAAGGCCGGGCGCGGTGGCTCATGCCTGTCGTCTCCGCACTTTGGGAGGCCGAGGTAGTTGGATCACGAGGTCAGAAGATGGAGACATCCTGGCTAACATGGTGAAACCCCGTCTCTACTAAAAATACAAAAAATTAGCCAAGCGTGGTGGCGGGCACCTGTAATCCCAGCTGCTAGGGAGGCTGAGGCAGGAGAATGGCAGGAACCCCGGAGGCAGAGCTTGCAGTGAGCCGAGATCGCACCACTGCACTCCAGCCTGGGCGACAGAGCCAGACTCCGTCTCAAAA
>NW_016807417.1:1495782-1500416 GCF_001698545.2 Rhinopithecus bieti | reverse complement strand
TTTTTTTTTTTTTTTTTTTTTTTTAACAGTCTTGCTTTTAAAGCAGTTAGTTGAATATGTTATCTGTTAGTAGCCATTGCCTTTGAAGACAGAGTATCTTTCTTGATGAGTGGTTAGCCCATTTTGTTTTATTCTCCCAACTTTCCTAAACCATATCGTTAAGTTGGTTTCTGAAATGATTTATTGCCATTTTATATCTTTGAATATACAAATCAAAATTTTTAGAAGTAAATAGATATTTTTGATGCATTACTGAATTGTATTACATAGTTTAGAGGGTTAAACTACTTCCTTTGAAATTCTAAAAAATATCTAGTAGCTAAAAAAATAAAATTTCTATTACATATATAAGAAATACAGGCCTGGGCATGGTGGCTTATGCCTGTAATCCCAGCACTTTGGGAGGCTGAGGTGGGCAGATCACCTGAGGTCGGGAGTTCAAGACCAGCCTGACCAACATAAAGAAACCCTGTCTCTACTAAAAATACAAAATTAGCCGGGCATGGTGGCACATGCCTATAATCCCAGCTACTCAGGAGGCTGAGGCAGGAGAATCACTTGAACCCAGGAGGCGGAGATTGCGGTGAGCCAATATTGTGCCATTGCACGCCAGCCTGGGCAACAAGAGCAAAACTCCGTCTCAAAAAGAAAAAAAAGAAAAAGAAATACAGATCATGAATACTTGTGTACCACCAACCAGTTCAAGACAAACACATTAAAATGCCCTTTCAAGCTTTTAGTGTACCCTTCTACAATTCTTTAACTCTTCTTTAATCCGAGCTAAACATTATCCTCAATTTTCTCTATCCTTTGCTTTTCTTTATAATTTTACCTCATGTATTTGCATCCTGAAATATATAATTCTTGTTTATGTTTTGCCACAATATGTAAATAGAAAGTTCTATTTATCTATGACTCTTCTACTCAACATTAAGTTCTTGCGTTTCAACCCTTTGAAGCACATAGGTATAATTAGTTTACACTTGTATAGTATTCTAGTGTATGATTTATTAGTCTTCCTTTAACACTAATGGATATTTGGGTTGTCTTCAGTTTTTATTTTTATTATTATTACACACAGTGCTTCTATGACCAGTCTTGCAAATTTATAAGTGGATATGTGCAAAAATGTATATAGGGCAGTGATTCTTAACCTGGGATGATTTTGCTCCCTAGAGAATACTTAGCAATATCTGCATTATTACTTGTCATAACTAGAAAGTGCTACTAAATGTCCCCAGTTAATGATAAACATCCTGTAAAGCACAGGATAGCCCCACAAACAAATAATTATCTGGCCTAAAATGCTAATAGCATGAGGTTAAAAGATCAGTCTCTAGATGCCTGGTTAAAAATGAAATTGCGGCTGGACATGGTGGCTCATGCTTGTAATCTTAGCACTTTGGGAGATTGAGGCAGGAGGATCACTTAAACCCAGGAGGAGTTCAAGATCAGCCTGGGCAACATGGTGAAACCCCATCTCTATGAAAAATACAAAAATATGCCAGGCATGGTGGCAAATGCCTGTAGTCCCAGCTACCCAGGAGGCTGGGGTGGGAGGGACAATGGAGCTTGAGAGGTCAAGGCTGCAGTGAGCTGTGATCACACCACTTCACTTTAGCCTGGATCAAGTGAGATCCTGTCTCAAAAAAAATAATAAAAAAAAAAAAAAGGGAAAGAAAAGAAAAGAAATTTGCTGGGTCATGGAGTATGAAAAATTTCAAATTTATTAGATAATTCCCAGCTGTTGTACATAGTATAAATGTTATACTCCTACTAGGAATATAAAGATAAATATTATGATTTCTCTATATCCTAGTTAGCACTTAATATTGTAAAATACTTAAATGTATTTATTTTTATTATTTTTAGAGACAAGATCTCACTTTGTTGCCTAGGCTGGAGTGCAGTGGTGCCATCTCAGCTCACCATAACCTCGAACTCCTGGGCTCAAGTGATCCTCCTACCTCAACTTCCTGAGTAACTAGGACTACAGACTCATACCACCACAATCAGTCAATTATTAAAATTTTTTGTGTAGACAGGGGTCTCACTATGTTGCCAGGGCTGGTCTTGAACTCCTGACCTCAAGCGGTACTCCCAGCTATAACCTGCTGAGGTTATAGGTGTGAGCTACTGGACCTAACCACAATTTTTATTAATTTGTCAATGTGAAATAAATACTCCTCATAGTTTTAATTTTCAGTTATTTGATTACTAATGAGATTGAGCACATTTTCTCATTTTGTTGACAATTAGCATTTCCTGTTCTATGAGGTACCTTTTTTTTTTTTTTTTTTTTTTTTTTTTTTTGAGACAGGGTCTCACTGTATTGCCCAGGCTGGAGTGCAGTGGTACAATCACAGCTCACTGCAGCCTCAACCTCCAGTGCTCAAGCAATCCTCTGGCCTCAGCCTCCCAACCGGCTGGGATTACAGGCGCGTACCACATGCCCAGCTAATTTTTAAAATTTTTATGTAGACAGGGTCTCACTATGTTGTTTAGGCTGGTCTCAAACTCCCGAGCTCAAGCAATCCTCCTGCCTCAGCCTCTCAAAGTGCTGGTATTACAGGTGTGAGCCATAGCACCCAGCTTTCTTTTTAACCAATTTTAAAAATTAGGCCAGGCAAGGTGGCTCATGCCTGTAATCCCAGCATTTTGGGAGGCCAAGGCAGGCAGACTATTTGAGGTCAGGAGTTTGAGACCAGCCTGGCCAATGTGGTGAAACCCCATCTCTACTAAAAAAAAAAAATACAAAAAATTAGCCAGGCGCATGCCACCCAGGCTGGAGTGCAATGGCACGATCTCAGCTCATTGCAACCTCCACCTCCCAGGTTCAAGTTATTCTCCTGCCTCAGCCTCCCAAGTAGCTGGGATTACAGGCACCCAGCTAATTTTCATATTTTTAGTAGAGGCAGGGTTTCACACCATTTTGGCCAGGCTGGTCTTGAACCCTTGACCTCAGGTGATCTGCCTGCCTCAGCCTCCCAAAGTGCTGGGATTACAGGCATGAGCCACTGCACCGAGAGTTTTATTTGTTGTTGTTGTTGTTGTTGTTGTTGTTTTGAGACGGAGTCTCGCTCTATCACCCAGGCTGGAGTGCAGTGGCATGATCTCTGCTCACTGCAACCTCTGCCTTCCGGGTTCAAGCGATTCCCCTGCCTCGGCCTCCCAAGTAGCTGGGAGTACAGGCACCCGCCACCATACCCGGCTAATTTTTGTATTTTTAGTAGAGATGGGGCTTCAGCATATTGGCCAGGATGGTGTCGAACTCTTGACCTTGTAAACCACCAGCCTTGGCTTCCCAAACTGCTGGAATTATAGGCACGAACCACCGTGCCTGGCCGCCTTTTTTCAATAATGTTGTGCTTTTTCTTTTTTCTTTCTTTCTTTTTTTTTTTTTTTGTTTTTTAGATGGAGTTTTGTTCTTGTTGCCCAGGCTGGAGTGCAATGGCGCGATCTTGGCTCACCGCAGCCTCCACCTCCTAGGTTCAAGCAATTCTCCTGCCTCAGCCTTCCGAGTTGGGATTACAGGCATGCGCCACCACGCCCAGCTAATTTTGTATTTTTAGTAGAGATGGGGTTTATCCATGTTGGTCAGGCTGGTCTCGAACTCCCAACCTCAGGTGATCCGTCCGCCTCGGCCTCCCAAAAGTGCTGGGATTATAGGCCTGAGTCATCGCCCCCGGCCAATAATGTTTTTCAAAAAGGTTTTATTCCCATGTAAATTTGTTAGATTTACTCTTAATTACTTTTTTACAAAATATTTTTAAATTATATACGTGTAGTTATTTACTTTTAAAAATAATTTGCTTCCATACATAGAAATACAATAAATTCTTATATTTTTATTTTTATTTGGGAAACTTAAACTTTCTTATTAATTCTCAAAACTTACATGTATTTTCTCTTGAATTTCCTATATTAACAATTTCTTTCATTCTAGCCCTTATACTTTCATTTTTTTCTACGTACTCTAGTAACTAGACTTCTAGTCCAGTATTGTATAGAAATGATGATTATGGAAAACCTTGTGTTTTCCTGATTTTTAAAAGAAAGTAGTTTGAACAGCTCACCATTAAGTTGTTGGTTTTTTGTATATATCCTTTATCAAATTAAGGGATTTTTCTTTTATTTTTAGTTTGCTTTGAGTTTTTGTCTTCAATGAATATTGAATTTTATCAAATGTTTTCCCTACACTGATTTAGAGGATAATATGATTTTTCTCAGAAAGAATTGCTGAGCACCCTCTTTCACCTTAAAGACATTTACTGAATGTTCAGGGTGAATCTGAATTTCAGTTTTCATGTCCCTGCTAGCACAGGGGGAAAGCCTCAAAACCCAGAGCTTAGTGCTGGGATGCAAAATAGATATATCCTTATCATTAACCTTATCTACAAATAAATGCATCGCATAGAGGAGCGCAAGGAAAATTGCAAGTCTGACTTCAATGTATAACTAAAGAAGAAAAAAATTCTCTTTTGAAAATTCATGATCATAAACCAGCCTTACTGTGTATTCAGCAAGAATTCACACATTCTCAATGGTCTAAAGAGTCCAAGATAAGAATCTAGTTACACTGGTCCTCAGTTGTACCTTTTGAATCAAAAGAAAACCCCTCAGGAGAGTCCAAC
>NW_016807417.1:1491064-1494313 GCF_001698545.2 Rhinopithecus bieti | reverse complement strand
ATTTTTGTAGACAGAAACCATTTAGCACAATACTAAAAATGATGTATATTATAAATTATTAGAATATGTTTTATTTCTGTAGCACATTTTTGCCCAAATCTCCTGGACTTTCAACTTTCTATTTCTGTTTTGACTTTTTTTTTAGAAAGGAGTTGTGTTCGCACTTGATCCCAAGCCCCTGATGGCGCTTATAGTGGGCAGTGGGCCAAAGCTGAGCTAATTGTAGTCTGTCTTATAATTTTTTAAACTGGAATTGTGGAACTGACTTTTAGGCAAAGGGAGAATATATCAATTGATGGATCCCAAGCAAGGCTGATTCCGAGCCTTAATTCCAGTTATTAAACTTCCTAGGGATCCATGAACCACTAAATTGCCTGTGCTGAAACTTATTTGAGTTTCTGTAACTTGCCACCAAAATGGTCCTGATAACTACACTTATATAAAGAAAATTGAATTCTAAGATGGTTTCCTGCATGCTGATAGTCATAGAAGACAATGAATTAATAATACCTTTAATACCTTTTCCACCAAAAGAGAAGGGAATTGGGAAGAGTTTCTGGGTGAGTTATTTTGAAGCCTTGCCTTGACTAGAGTGTACCGTCTTCCTCTGTTTTATTCCAGAGGCAAGTCGAAGGAAGAAGGATTGCCCACAATTATTTCTTATGGCAAGGTTAGGACAACCAGTATTTTGACAATTAAGCTTCTGTATCTAGAGGGATTCCATCAAGAAGCTCTTCCTGGATATCATATTATTTTCCAATTACTTTCTACTTGAGCGTTCACATGACCTCAAAAGCAATGGAAGGGACTGACATTTAGGTGTAGAATATAATAATTATTGAGCATTTTACTCTATGTTAGGTACCTGGTTGGTCGATTTAAATTTATTTTCTAGTTAAGTGGTATGGGCTGAATTGTGTCCTCTCAAATTCATGTGTTGATGTCCTAACACCTAGTACCTCAGAGTGTGACTGTGTTTGGAGACGAGGTCTTTAAAGAGTACACTAAGATTGAATGAGGTCATTGGGGTGGCCCCTAATCCCATATGACCGGTGTCCTTATAAAAAAGGAAGATTAGGGCATAGACACCCACAGATGAAGAACATGTGAACACATGGGAGATGATGGCCATCTACAAGTCGAGGAGAGAGGCCTCAGAAGAAACAATCCTGCTGACACTTTCCTCTTGGACTTCTAGCTTCCAAAACTGGAGGAAAATTAGTTTCTGTTGTTTAAGTCGCCTGTCTGTGGTATTTGTTATGGCAGCCCTAGCAAATGACTACATTAAGTTATATATATTCTCCTTACTCAGTACTAGTCAATCATCAAGGGCTGGCCAATCTAACCCTAAAATACATTTCAAATGTCTGCTCTCCTCTCTCTTCCTTCCATTACTATCTTAATTTAGGCTTTATTTGTCTTACTTGAAATATTCCAACAACCTTCAGGTTCTCTTCATTCTAATAAAAACATTCATACTCATGATGGCAAACACATTAGATTGTGAGGCTGCTGAGAGCAAGGTGTGCTTTGCACTGCCTACTTAATCCAGATGGAGTCATGATATGGCATTTTTAAAGTTACAGATTTTCAGACTCCTGACCATGTGTATTGAATCAGAATCTGTAGGCATGTGAGTTAAAATATTGGTATTTTAAATATGTTCACAAATTGATCTTATGAGCAGTATACATCGTTGCTTATTTTTGTCCATCTTTTTATTAATAATCATGTGACAGTGTCTTCCACCATTGTTACCTCAGTATTTAGTACTATGTCATCCATTATCACAGTAGTTTTTGGAATAATAAATTTAATTATACTTTTTTGAAGTAAAATAGTGATTCTTTTACATTGATTATATATTTCAATAATTTTCTTGTTGAAGTTATGTTTATTGTAGGTTATGATATATCCCATCTCGTCAGAAGCTATAAAATGTCATAAGTATGCTTTAATAGGTATAATAGTAACAAAAGATGATACCTACCCAATTTGTTGACTATAAAACTGATAAGTAGGTTCCAGCACTAGGATGTCCCCTTCAATATGTCCCTAATTAAGTGAATAAAACTTGGAAAAAGCTGGCAGATACATTTATTTTTCTTGTAGTTGTTTTGTGCCCTAACGCTATTTGCATGGACACAAATTGTGTGGTAAGACCGCAAGTAAAAGACAACATACAGTTCACCTTGGAAAAGGAGGAGGTAACGTCTGAAATTGTACCTGGTCTCCCATATTATAAGCTCAATTTATGCTTATCATTTGATACAAATTGACAACTTTATACCCTGCAAAAAAAAACCATACTGCTTTTCTTACTTTAAACATAAAAAGCCTCCAACACTGAAGCAGTGGGTCTTTGTGTCTACTCATAGATAGGAAAGCATGATCCTAGAAAAGGGTAACAAATAATGGCAGTCGGTCCTCCCAGATAAACTCTGTTGTAGTCTGTGCTGTACTTGAAATCAAAGGCAGTCTTTCTGTCTATACTTAGACAACAAAAGGAAAAGTTGCTGAATATACCTGCCAAAGTGATTATTTCAACACATATTTGTTTTGAATCTATTATAGCAAACATTATATAATCTGGGGAGATCAAAAGAGACATGATTCTTGCATTTGTGGAGCATTCGGCTTGGGTAATAGAAGTCCTGGTTAAAACAAACAAACAAACAAAAAAGTAGGATGTTTACAGGAGCCTGAAATGGAGGCAAACAGGTAGAGTGTGTGAGAAGAAGTCATGCCCAAATGACACTTCCTAGAGGGACTAGTTACTCTATGCTCAGATGTCAACAGCCAGGAGTACTCTGGGACTTGAGCAAACAAATGAACATGACATTTCAGTTCGGTCTTTATTGTCCATGCATACCTTGTAAAAAGGTTGGTACAGAAACTAAATATTATCCTTGAGCTACTTCTCCTTTTCTAAATGTATACATTCATGTATTCATTAAACAAGTATTATATTAAAAGTTTTTCTAAAATAAGGCCTTTTTAGCTGACTGAAAGGCCTCAGTATGAAGTGATATATGAACTAACTAGCTAGTCCTTGGGTTACTTTTTTCTGGTACATATTTTAAACATTCTGGATCTTTCAGATTACAATCTTGACCACAAGTAATGATTTACTATTACCGCTTCCAAATTTGGGTTAGCATCATCAGGAATGGGAAGTTAGCTATTTCTTCTATCATGATATTGCCTCTGAAAAATTCTGACTGTAAGTATTGTGTTTTAAACTGAACT
>NW_016807417.1:1466593-1490656 GCF_001698545.2 Rhinopithecus bieti | reverse complement strand
TTTTTTTTTTTTTTTTTTTTTTTTTTTTTTGAGATGGGGTCTCACTCTGTTGCCTAGTCTGGAGTGCGGTAGCATAATCTCTGCTCACTGCAACCTTGGCCTCCCGAGTTCAAGCAATTCTCCTGCCTCAGCCTCCCAAATAGCTGGGACTACAGGCGCATGCTACCACACCCAGATAATTTTTGTATTTTTAGTAGAGACAGGGTTTCACCATGTTGGCCAGGATGGTCTCGATCTCTTGACTTTGTGATCTGCCCGCCTCGGCCTCCCAAAGTGGTGGGATTACAGGCATGAGCCACTGAGCCTGGCCAGTAGGATTTTTGTAAAATTAAAATAGGCTTAGTAAAGAGGATTTGGGAAATTGAAGAAATAGATAACGAAAACATTGCCATATTCCCAATATCCAAGTACAACCACTCTTAAAATTATAATAAATATATTTCTAGTCTTTTTACTATGAGTTGTTTTTATTCTTATTTTATATAATTTTGTCATCACATATGTAAACATACACATACATATACATACATAATACAACTTAGCTCCCTGCTGGTGGGAGAAATCTTCTGTAGGGGATAAGTTAACAGGCACTGGAGAAAGATTGACCTGGGTTCCAATTCAAGCATTATCACTTGCTGGTATTTATTGCCTTAGACATATTACTTATGTCTCTCAGACTCATTTTTCTGATTTATAACATTAAAATAACCTAGAACCTACTTCTTAGGCTTATTGCTAACAGTAATTAATGCAATTAACACTGTGGTTAACACAGTGTCTAGTAAATAGTAAATTCTTAATGATGATTAAATTATTATGCATACTATTCTGATATAATCATCAAATATAAAAATTTTCAGGCTAAAAATTCCCAATTCTTTCAGCCTTCTCTCACATGAAATAGTTTAAGTCCCCTTACCATTCAGGCTGCTAACTCCTAGGAGTTCTAAATTCTTCCCATCTATATCTTCTGCAAAATACTACTTCCAGAACTGAGCGTGGTAATGTAAACAATTTGAAATGGAGTTAGATTATATTCTCCATTATTCTATACACATTCTAAATTTATTAATGCAGCCTAAACCACTTCTTCCTTTGTTTGTTGTTTGCTTTTGTAATTGTATTATACCACTGATTCACTGCCAAGTTAAGTTCCTCATTTTCCCCCCAGGAGTACTGTTGCTAAGTCACATAACCCTTAAACTAAATTTAGACAGTTGGTGTTTTGGTCCCAAGGCAAGACCCTACAATTATTCCAACCAAATGATGTAGTTTTAGAGTTTGTTCATCTTTTTGTTGTTAAAACATTTGGCTGGGCATGGTGGGTCACACCTGTAATCCCAGCACTTTGGGAGGCAGAGGCAGGTGAATTGCCTGAGTCCAGGAGTTCAAGATCAGCCTGGGCAACATGGTGAAAACCCATCTCTACAAAAAATTAGCCGGGTGTCATGGCACATGACTGTAGTCCCAGCTACCCAGGAGGCTGAGGTGAGAGAATCACCTGAGCCCAGGAGGCACAGGCTGCAGTGAGCTGTGATCATGCCACTGCACTCCAGCCTGGGTGACAAGCGAGACCCTGTTTCAAAAAATTTTTAAAAAGGACATTTGGATCTTGATTTTATCATCCAATGTATTTTCTCACCTTCCCTAGCTCATGTAACCTATGACCTATTTTTAATAGGCATGCCTTCTCATAGCTTTATCTCAGTCACTGATAAATATGTTCACATTAGACAAGGCCAAAGACAAAGGTCTTTGGTATACCCCTTGAAAAGCCTTGCTCCAGGCTGACACAGATTCATTAACATTGCCATTGGGTATAATCATCAACCAGTTATGAACACACATAATAATACTATCCCTAGGTCAGGTGCGGTGGCTCACGCCTGTAATCCCAGCACTTTGGGAGGCCAAGGCGGGCATAGTACGAGGTCAGGAGATGGAGACCATCCTGGCTAACACGGTGAAACCCTGTCTCTACTACAAATACAAAAAAAATTAGCCAGGCGTGGTGGCGGGCACCTGTAATCCCAGCTACTCAGGAGGCCGAGGCGGGAGAATGGTGTGAACCCGGGAGGCGGAGCTTGCAGTGAGCTGAGATGTCGCCACTTGCAGTGAGCCTGGGTGAGAGAGCAAGACTCTGCCTCAAAAAACAAACAAACAAACAAACAAAAACAACTATCCCTAAACCTGTATTTCTCCATCTTGTTCACAAGGACATAAATAAAGACGTTATTAAATGCTTTGCTAGAATCTAGAGATCTGTATATCTATTGTTCTGATATACCAGCTTAACTCTGACAGAAAAGAATATCTAAGAGTAGGCTGAATAGCTTACTCTTTTTGAATTTAGACTTTTCTCTAATAACTACTTTAAAAAATGTTCATGACATCATCTTTTATAATAAATATTATATAAGCTATTCCCCACCCCTCACTGCCACCAAGCAACATCCATTTCATGGATAGAAAGTTTGCAGACTCACATTTTTTGAACATAAGGCATTCCTCTCCAATGCCTCCCTCCTCCCCTTTTTTCAAAGGTAATCGGTTGAATATTTCATAATCTCATTTAGAAGTTCTCCTTGTAATAATTCATAGAGGTCAAGAGACATTTTGGCAGCTATACCAGTCAAGTTCTCCCAGTAGAGCATACAAGTGAAGTATTCAGACTTTGTACCTAAGTTCTTGCTGCAAATTTTAGCTCTACACATTTGCAGTTGTATGATCTTGGGCAACTTATTCAACCAAATAGTAACATATGCTTTATAGGGTTGCTATGATGATTAAGTGAACAAGTGCATATAAATACTTAGCATATACTTTACATCCTTATTTATCCTCCATAAATGCTATCTACATTATAATCCCTTTATTTTGTCTTTCGAATTTTAGTTAATGTCCAGTGGTCTTGACTTCATCCATCACATATTTATTGAGTATACTTGGTACATACAAGGCCCTAGAGATAAAGTAGTGAACAAATCAAAGTACCTGCATTCATGGAGCTTACAGTCCACTACAGGAAAACAAAAACAAAAACAAAAAACACTAAAGTATGTAAAATAATGGCAACCAGTGATGGGAAGAATGAAAAGTCTAAGGGGTTGGAGAAATCTGAGAGAACTCTTTCAGAAAGGGTGGTCAGGGTCCTCTCTGAAGAGGTGACATATGAGCAGAGATATGAATGAACCAACAGGAAGAAACATAAAAGAATAAAGATGCTTTGCTTTCTCTTTTCATGAATGAATTTTATGTTTTTGACTTAAAAAAAAATGAGTGCATTCCTTTATTGATCGCCCTCCTCATTTCATACTAAGAAAAAGCATTTTTCGTTCTCTTTAGTATATTTCACAAGCCATAGCTCATTCTGTGCTTTAGTCTTGCTAAATTTTTATAGGTCTATGCTACCTTCATATATTTATGCTTGATTATGTGTCCCCTTTTACCATCTTTTGCACATGCTGTTTTAAATTCAGAGCCTGTCAGTAAGTCCCTATGCAGCACACTGGTTTCTTTAGTTTCCTCCCCATTTTCCTGCTCATTAGAATCATTTGTGTTTGCATAGGCAGAACACTGCTTAAATCAAACTCTAAGAGCGTATGGTTGCTTTTCCCCAAGGTTCCAATCATTTCCATTCTACCTACTGGTTTCTGTCAGAATGGGTCCTGAGCACGAGTTCCCCTTAATGCTTACTCTGCCTTCTGGGAAATGAAATTATCAGCAAGGCTGGTCAAGAAATTATCACCATTTTGCTTTCTGAGGTATGAAAGTTTTTGCAGATACTTGGAGACCTAAATCCCTAACACTAAGATATGTTGCAGCTCTGCCATCATATCTGAGGTCTGCACTAGAAAAGCATCCTATCTTTCCTTCTGACCAGGAAGTCTGTTGTGCAGTCACATAGTGCTATCATTTCTGTGTTTCTCATTTTATGTTCACCTAGATTTTTCTCCAGTGTTCCTCCAGCTACAGGTTCTTGGATTTACATGTAGGTTCATAATGTCTAACCAGCAAGGACTATATACCTGCCTTCCAATCAGCTTGATTGAATTATAATTAAAATAAATTGGATTAAAAATTAATTGTTGATATGATCAAATTCTAAGCCCAGAAAACCAGAACTTTCCCTTCAGTTTAATATTAACAAGCAGTATGAAATAGTAGAAAGCTTTGGGATGGAAGGTGAATTCTATTCCTGACCAAGCCATGTACTAGCTGGGAGACTTCCTACGAGCTACAGATTCATCATGTATCAGAACTGAAGGACCCATAATGGTGAAAAATCTGGACCCTCTACTCATCTACTGATGAGCAAATTGTGGCCTGAAAAGGTTAACTGACTTGCTTAAAGTGTCACAGCTAGTTGGGGATAGTATCATGACTGCAAGACAGGGTTCTTTTCCTTGGGTCAGTAAGTTTCATCCCAATATGTTATCTTCTATTAATAGCCCAAAAATTTACTACTATGAAATGGAATAATAATATCTGCCCTTTCTACCTCACAAGGTTGTTGTGAGATAATAGGTATATAATAATAATGGTTGTGTAAGGTGGTATTATGATAATGATTTTAATGACTTAATCTATAGGTTTCCTGGACTTTTTCCTTCTCATTTAAGTGATATGCATTTGAAATATTAATCTTTGTTGAAATGTGCTGACTTTGTTGTAGGTTTAGGACAAATTGCAGGTTATGTCCCCCCACAGAAGAAACAGCTTTTGACATCCCTAAGACCAGGGTGGTAATCCTTGTTCTGTTATTCAAGGGATGCATGACAATACACCCTCTTAACCTTTCTGATTTTAGTTTTCTCATTTGTTAAAGGGTTAAACATTCCTATCTCTTACAGTTGTGAAAATTGATACAGAAAAGCTAAATATCAGTGGCTGTTTTTGTTTCACTTATTTATTTATTTTCTCTTTTCCTCCTCCCTCTGTCTATGAGCTGCTTGACGCCAGACACGATTTATATTTATTTATCTTTGTATTCCTACAGTCTGGCACTCAATAGCTACACAGTATGTTTGTTGAATGAATTATTTACCAAGGTGAATAACATGGAGTGGGTCTGAGGATGGCAGCATTTTGTAGGTCAATGTTTTCCCATCTCTGCTTTTAAGAGTACAACACTGAGCTTTGTGGAGGTGCTGCAGGACATGCCGTGGTGATGAGGGTGTAGCTGAATTTTAATTCTGCCCCCTATCTTGCTTTAATCAGTGCAGACATACTTGTTCCTCATTAATATGTACAATTGTTTTAGAGGAAAAGTTTTCAGCTAAAAAAAAAAAGTTGAAATGAGATATGTAGCTAAACAGAACCTAGGCTTTAAAAGGAGTTTCAAAAATCCAGCTTTACTTCTTTTACAATCATAAAACCTTAAGCCAGCTAACATCTCTATATCAGAATTTCCTTGTTATCATAGGACTGATAGCATTTCAGGTTGGTTACAGATGGGAGGAAGATATCACATACACACCTGCCATTTCCCAGTGTATTTAGCCAAGGATATAGAAGTTGGATCCAGGTGACCACGGGTATCAGAAGCAGGTGCATGCAGACAAAGCATATCTTGGCTTGATTTTTCTTTTCCTCTGGTTCCTCTGGGCCACACAATTGCCAGAGACACTACTGCCAGCATTGAAAGACACAATTTTTAAAACTCAAACTTGTTACTCTGGAAGCATTTATATTTCACGGCCTAGGCACTTCCATGCAAGGAAGCGTTTGCACATGTAGGGCTGTCCCACTTGTAGAACCAAATTGGCACAAAGAAGAAAACCTGCAGGCAGGATGGGGAAGAACAGACAAAGTCAGAGCCATGGGTCCCTGAAGTGTCTCTGCTTCTAGCTCCCAGTGTTCCCGTATTTCTGCAGGTTTGTTTTGAAGATTAAAGCAGGGTAACACTAAAATATTTAATAATTTGTAAATGGTTGGGCTTGGGCACCAATAGATCAGAACAGATGCTGGTCATAAACTACCAGCAAGCCCTGCCAGTGCCTGCCAGCCAAATGCCAGCCTTAAAATAAAGTAACATTAAAATGTCCTCACAGTATCTGATACATAAATGGTGCTTGATTAATGTTGATCCCCTACCCTGTTTCCTTCTTATTCTTCTTGAATTAAATCCAGTAAAACAAAAAAAAATGGTAAATTCAAGAACACACATCTTCAAGTAACCTAAGAAGTCAATCTTATTATTTTACCAGTATAATATATTTATGAGGGTGTATTTTCTAATGCCAGAATTCATTTTTTGGTCTACAGTAAAATGGATATACTTTAAAAATTTAATTATAAACTATTTACTGAATTAGAACCTAGCTGTTAACTAGTAATAGATGTTAGTTACACCCAATGAGCCTATTCTCTCTTTCTTCTAAGTTTACCATTTTCCCTGCAAGAAAGGGTTAATTATATCAGGTGCTTTGAAGCCCTGTTTCTCTGGAGTTGATAGTGGAAAGGGAGACCAGTCTATCACAACCACTTAAGTCTTTATCTCCACTTCCCCAAGACATTCCAGAGATTTAGATATCCTCCTTCCTGTTTAGAATCTTTGCCAGAATGAGCATCAGAAGTAGGTGTAGGGTTTCTCAGGTAAGTTAGCTTTTTAAAAAATGTTGAACTAGCCTTTGGAGAGTTTTACTGGTTGGGAAAACAGAGTTTAGAAGGAAGGACATCTTTGTAGGCAAAGTAAAACAGGACTGTATCTATGTGAGTATCAAAGAAGACAAGGCAGGGGGAAGGATCAGTAAGTAGTAGGGAAGGGATGGAAGGACAAGTAATTGGCCGGCTTTACCATTTAGTGAGTTCTCTCTGGCCTTATCATCAGGTGGTGCTTTTGCCATGCATTGGAAATCTGTAATAGCTCTTCTCTTTGTGTGGCTCTTAGAAAGCTTAAAGGCAAACGAAGGGCTTATGTCCAGCATGTATATAGGTATACTTTGCCTGTGTTCACCTTTCTTGCTATTTATTTATTTATTCATTTTGAGACAGAGTCTAGCTCTGTTGCCCAGGCTGGAGTGTAGTGGCACGATCTCAGCTGATTGCAACCTCTGCCTCCCTGGTTCAAGCAATTCTCCTGTCTCAGCCTTTTGAGTAGCTGGGACTATAGGTGCACACTGCCATGCCAGCTAATTTTTTTTTGTATTTTAGTAGAGATGGGATTTCACCTTGTTGCCCATGCTAGTCTCGAATTCCTGAATTTAGGCAATCCGCCCATCTCGGCCTCCCAAAGTGCTAGGATTACAGGCGTGAGCCACTGTGCCTGGCCTCTTTATTTGTTTTTTAATTTTCAATTTTTTATTTTTTCCTTGCCTCTACATTCTTGTTATTTTTATCTCTTCTTGTTTGTCTTCTTAAATCCCTTTTAAAATATTAAAGAAAATAAACAAATAAGTAAATAACTCTATAAACATAACTAAGAGTCAGTAGATCCTTCAAAATGATCATTTAAAACATTACAAGTACAAACAACAATACTAGCATACGTACGATGATAGGATTTTTATGTAGTCAATATAAAGCTATATATTTCAAAATGTACTTACAAAATTCTTTGCTATAATACAACCCAGGAAGTAAGAGAGAATGTTCAAGGTTGTTTCATATGAGCTTATACAAGTTTAGGTATTTATATAACAGCATTATAAAAGCTGTCAACTGTTTTATGCTATTATACTGTTTTATGCTCTTAAAGATACTAAAATAATAGCAAATATTCGAAGAGTTGTTATGTGCCAGGTATTATCTGTATTAATTCATATAACCCTCACAACAACACTATAAGACACAGGTAATGATCATTCCCATTTTATAAATTAGAAAAAACAATTAATTTAAAGTCGAGCTTCCATAACTTGCTTTAAAATGCACAGCTTGAAAATGGTGAAGCTGAGATCTGAACTTGGGTGGTCTCAATGAAATTCTAAGCTTTTAAATTATATTGCTTTTCTAAAAATAATATAAAAAAGCATCTTAATATTAACATTAACCAGAGTTAAATGACCTTACACTTTATGAGGACTTTTCAGATCTTTTCAACAGATCTTTTTCAAGGTAATGGAGAAGAAAACATTAATCTTTAATATAGTTTTTACTTTAAAAAAGTAGTATCTGTGACTTCTTTGAAAGCATGTGTCAAGTGTTCAGTGGTGGTGTTTCAAAAACTTTCACAGAGCAAAGTAATCTCAAATGGTATTTACCATATTCTTGACTGTACCAAATTGTAGAATTTTAAGTAAGAAGTGAATATAAAAGATTACAGCTATGAATAGTAAAGATTGCAGCCTTCGCCAGGTGCAGCGGCTCACAACTGTAATCCCAGCACTTTGGGAGGCCAAGGTAGATGGATCACTTGAGGCCAGGAGTTCGAGACTAATCTGGCCAACATGGTGAAACCCTATCTTTACTAAAAATACAAAAATTAGCAGGGCATGGTGGTGCGTGCCTGTAATCCCAGCTACTTGGGAGGCTGAGGCATGAGAATCACTTGAACCCGGGAGGTGCAGGTTGTAGTGAGTGGAATCATGCCCATGCACTCCAGCCTGGGGGGGATCCGTCTAAAAAAAAAAAAAAAAAAAAAAAATTGCAACTTCATGGGATGCTTACTAAGCATCAAGAAAAAAAATTCCACTTTTCAATATATGTGTTTTGTTAAGGGGCAAAAAATAGTAAAAATGTTTCATTTTTTAGTATGGACACAGATTAAGTTAATTGGTGTTAATTATCCAATTTTATGAATTAACTATATCTTTTATCTTTCAATTTGGCAGAAGTAAAAGGGAGAGAAAACAAAATTTTGTAAGCTAAATACTATGAATACGAGAAGCTTAGTTTTACTTTTTTCATTTAGAAGTGTCTTGCTTAGTGGGAAAAAAAAGAGAAAATTTCTGTTATGAAGGGGATCCAATCATATTTGCCAACATTAGTTTCCAGGCTGCACAGGGATTATTTGTGATGATTTTCATTTAAATGGATTATATTCCATCAGTTGACAGATATTTGTTTTACTAAAGTTTTAATAGTAAAGTTGCTTAGATAATTATTTAATAAAGTGGTAGGCAGGAGTTTGTGTGCCCTAAGACAGAATTAAGAAAATTACAGTTGATTAAAAGATGTATAAAACTGTTGGAAAAAGGAGAGGAGTGTTTCAATGAGGCTACTACAATGTAATTTGTACACAGAGGGTATTTTCAGAAATTACATATTACTTAGGATTTTAAGCTGATAATAAAGAATATTATGTAAACGATAAAATTTATAGAAAATTTTCAAACTAGCATGTTTAGGCCGGGTGTGATGACCCACACCTGTAGTCCCAGCACTTTGGGAGGCTGAAGTGGGAGGACTGCTCAAGCCCAAGAGTTCCAGACCAGCCTGGGCAGCACAGGGAGACCCTGTCTGTACAAAAAATTAAAAATCAGCTGGGCATGATGGTGCACACCTGTAGTCCTAGCTACTCAGGCAGCTAAGGCAGGAGGATTGCTTGAGCCCAGGAATTCCAGGGGGCCTTGAGCTATGATCATGCTACTGTATTCTAGCCTGAGCGACAAAGTGAGACCCCATGTCTAAAAAAAACAACAAAAAAAACTCATTCCAAAACCGAACCAACATGTTGTTAATATCGATGATTCTCACCTTGTGGAGATGAGAATTTAAAATACAGTTATAAGCTGCGTGTGGTGGCTCACACTTATAATTCCAGTGATTTGGAGACCAAGGCAGGAGGATCACTTCAGCCCAGGAGTTTGAGACCAGCCTGGACAAAATAGACTCTTGTCTCTACAGAAAAAAAAAAAAAAAAAAAAATTGGTGGGTGTGGTGGTGGTGCATCCCTGTAGTCCCAGCTACTTGGAGGCCAAGGTCGGGGGACTGCTTGAGCATGGGAGTTGGAGGCTGCAGTGAGCCATGATAGCCCCACTGCACTCCAGCCTGAGAGACTGAGGGAGACTCCATCTCCAAAAAATAAAATTAAATAAAATAAAGGGTTATATTTCAGGAGAAAATGTGTTGGCCTGTAATCATACTAAAAATTTGTATATGAAGATAGAAAATACAAAAGAAAATTAGGAATAACGATAATGTACTAATAACACTCACCAATAAGAAATACAGCATAAAATTTGGCATATTAAAAAATATTCTTAATTTAGCCAGGCACAATGGCTCATGCCTATAATCCCAGCGTTTCGGGAGGCTGATGCAGGTGGATCACTTGAGGCCTGGAGTTTGAGACCACCCTGAACAACATGGTAAAACCTTGTCTCTACTAAAAACACAAAAATTAGCTGGGTGTTGTGTGCACACCTATAATCCCGCTAGTCATGAGGCTGAGGCATGAAAATCACTTGAACCCGAGAGGCAGAGGTTGCAGTGAGCCAAGATTGTGCCACTGCATGCCAGCCTGGAAGACAGAGTGAGACTGTCTCAATAAATAGAAATAAATAAATAAATAAATAAATAAATAAATAAATAATATAAAATTTAAAAATTCTTAAACTCTGGAAGTCATTCCAATTTTAAGCAAATATTCCTCTTTGAAAAGTATAATCTTAAGGAAGAATTTTTTAAACACCTCTGGGGCTATCAACTACTTCTGGTAACTTTTAGTGAAGGCTTAGCTTGTTTGCCTTAAAACATTTTGTGTTTTTGGCGGTTTCTGCTCTATTGTGTTTTTATTTAACTACATCTATTAAACTGTATATTAATTCATCAAAGATTGTTTACTTCCATTTGTCTCACTGAAAAAGTCTGTGATACGATTTGGCTGTGTGTCCCCACCCAAATCTCATCTTGAATTGTACTCCCATAATTCCCACATGTTGTGGGCGGGACCCGGTGGGAGATAATTTGAATCATGGGGATGGGGGTGGTTTCCCCCATACTGTTCCCGTGAGAGTGAATAAGTCTCATGAGATCTGATGGTTTTATTAGGTGTTTCTGCTTTTGAATCTTCCTCATTTTTTCTTGCCACCACCATGTAAGAAATGCCTTTCACCTCCTGCCATGATTCTGAGGCCTCCCCTGCCATGTGGAACTGTAAGTCCAATTCAACCTCCTTTCCTTCCCAGTCTCGGTTATTTCTTTATCATCAGTGAAAATGGACTAATGCAATCTGATTTATTTCATGTCATCTCTTGGTGAAGTATAGTTATGGGATATTAGGTCATAGGAAAATAATCAAAATCATTATTTGTTTCTGTCAAGGCACCTTTCCATGTAGGGAAACTAACTGAACAAGTCACATAAAAATGGCTGAGTGTGGTGGCTAATGCCTGTAATCCCAGCACTTCAGGAGGCCAAAGAGGGTGGATCACCTGAGGTCAGGAGTTTCAGACTAGCCTGGACAACATGGTGAAATCCCATTTCTACTGAAAATACAAAAATTAGCCAGGCATGGGGGCACATGTCTGTAATCCCAGCTACTCAGGAAGCTGAGGCAGCAGAATCACTTGAACCTGGGAGGCAGAGGTTGTAGTGAGCTAGGGTCGCACCACTGCACTTCAGCCTGGGTGACAGAGCAAGACACTGTCTCAAAAAGAAAAAAAAACTGTAAGATAAAACATCAATAGAAGAGTGGTGGGAAGTGATGGCAGGTGGGGAGAAAAAAGAAAACTGGTGAAAGTGAATACAAATAGAGAATAGACTAAGTCAATCAGTACAAATAAAGGGGCAATATAATTTCAATATGACATATGACGTAAGAACACAAATGAGGTAATACATATACAAATCCTTTGAACAAAGTAAAGCACCATTGCTACTATTCAATATATTTCTTCATGTCTTATAATGTATATTGACAATATAATTCACACTTTTTTTCAACATAAAAATTATTGACTACCAGAGCTCAAACATAAATGTTTATAGGGGCCAGGAAGAAAAATAACAGGTGAAGGGCACCTGGGTGAAAGATATAGTCCTCTTGATCTATCTTCTATTTTCCACTTTATAGAAATACGGGTGATGACACATTTCAATTTCCTTTAATGCCACTATTAAAATAGAACATAAAACATTACACAAATGGAGTGATTCATGGCACAAGATACTTTGCCTTGGTTTTGAGGAGTAATAAGAAATGACAGAGAATACAGGGAGTAAGAAAGGGTGATAGTTTGGATGTTTGTCCCCTCCAAATCTCATGTTAAAATGCAGTCCCCAGTATTAGAGGTGGAGTCTGGTGGGAGATGTTTGGGTCATGGGGGAGGATCCCTCATACATGGCTTGGGGTCCTCCCCACAATAGTGTGTTCATGCAAGATTTGGTTGTTGAAAATAGTCAGGGACCTCCCCCATCTCTCTCTCTTGCTCCCTCTCTCTTCTGCTCCCTCTCTCTCCATGTCACAAGTCTGCTCCCCCCTTTGCCTTCACCATAATTGTAAGCTTCCTGAGGCCCTCAGCAGAAGCAGATGCCAGCATCAAGCTTCCTGTACAATCTGCAGAAACATGAGCCAAATAAACCTCTTTTCTTTATGAATTACCCAGTCTTGGGTATTCCTTTATAGGAATGCAAAACAGACTAACACAGAGGGCATGTTTTGTTTAAAAGGTAAAGCCTCTCCTCCTGGATGTTGCTATGACCTAATATATGCCAAATGCTGCCAGATCTTTCTATTTTTTCTTCAGAAGTTGGAAATCCATATTTTTTTTTTTTTTTTGAGATGGAGTCTCACTCTGTCACCCAGGCTGGAGTGCAGTGGCACGATATGGGCTCACTGCAACCTCTGCCTTCCAGGTTCACGCCATTCTCCTGCCTCAGCCTCCCGAGTAGCTGGGATTACAGGTGCCCGCCACCACGCCTGGCTAATATTTTGTATTTTTAGTAGAGACAGGGTTTCACCATGTTAGCCAGGATGGTCTCAATCTCCCGACCTTGTGATCCACCCGCCTTGGCCTCCCAAAGTGCTGGGATTACAGGGGTGAACCGTGGTGCCCGGTCTGGAAATCCATAATTTTATGGAAATCTCCTAATTTTTAAGACTTGACAGACGATAGATTAAAAAATGAAACAAAACCAAAGACAGTGTGACCCACTATCTATGGTGCAAACAAACTACATTTGTGGGCTAGATTTTATACAGGTCACAGCAGTTTGAGACCTCTATTTTATGCTTTGTTAAGAGCTGGGCATATAAAGTTTAGAGAGATTCTAAGGAGCTTACAGTCATGTGGGGAAGAGGACAAGTAAACCAACAAATACAGTGATGTGTAATAAGTTCTATGATAATCAATGTTCATTTTGATGATTCTTCAACACTGAAAAATTCCACATCATCAAAGAAAGATAAAACTATATTTAGTATAATTTTCTTAAATAGCGAAATATTGTACTAACATATTTTGGAAATTTTTTTTAAAAGCAGGAATGTTGCTGGGCACAGTGACTCATGCCTGTAATCCCAGTAGTTTGGGAGGCCGAGGTGGGCGGATCACGAGGTCAGGAGATCAAGACCATCCTGGCCAACATGGTGAAACCACGTCTCTACTAAATATACAAAAATTAGCCGGGTGTGGTGGTGAGCGCCTGTAATCCCAGCTACTTTGGAGACTGAGGCAGGAGAATTGCTTGAACCTGAAAGGTGGAGGTTGCAGTGAGCGCCTGGGGACACAGAGAGACTCTGTCTCAAAAAAAAAAAAAAAAAAAAAAAAAAAAAAAGCAGAAATGTGAAACAGGAATGTAAACAAAAAGAAACAGCATTTAAAGTGCCAGCAAAAAATCCAAACATCTCCTTTTCTGGACATTTCTATTAGTTTACTCTTCAAGGTAATATTAATAATTTTTTTTCTAGTGATCTGGCAGGGAAAAATTGGTTGAAAAGGCTCTTTGGTTGTTGGAGGTAGGGTTCCAGGCTTTGACAACTTAGTGAGTCATAAGTGAGCTACGATGGAAATATGGTACTTTTTACCATAATGTATAATTTGTCGAAGATGTTTTTCCCTTGAATAAAACCAAAATACCAGGGTGCAAAACATAACCCTTGAAAACTTAAATGTAAATCCTGTTGATTCTAATTTCTGAGGTTCCCTGGACACATCTTTATCTTATCTAAGTTGTTGGGACAGGAAAGGTATAAAGGAGAAGAGGGTTCTAGGGAAAATGTGATTGACAGTCAACATTTCAGCTTTTCTGAATTCAATAATTCACATGCCTTAATTTCCTGCTTTCCTTGAGATATTTACCACCTATCCAATGCACACATACACACACACACACACACAAAAACATACACTCAACAGGATGATTAGTAGTACTACAAACTCCTTTGACAATCTGTCTACATTTTTGTTTCTTTTTACTTAAAGCACACACAGAAATGTTGTTATTCTGGAAAATACTCAAATTTTCATTGTAATTACTAATTTATGTACGTACTAAAATTTGTTTACATATGGCCTACAAAAATATTTCAATTAATTGACAAAACAAATTTATTATTAATGTAAATTTGTGTGTTTACATGTGGTGAGTACATTTGTATAAGATTTCTAGGTTATTCAACTTGCAATATCTGTATCAGTCAAAGCAGTGCTGCAGAATATGGACAATACACTGAACTAAATATTACAATGGCATTCATCATCATAGGAATCTAACTCTCATCTGTTCCAGAAATACTTTCCATCAGCCATCTACAGCTAGACACTGAAAAGGTCACTGTTCTTCAAAAAGCTTCCGAGAATAAGTGAAATGTTTCAAAATTACCTCAGTATGATTGGTGCATACCATTCTGAATAGTATAATACTTCCTATGCCATACAAAGTTGGGAGCCATTTCTAGATACACAAATGTGAGCAGGCAGCCTAGGCACATGGTGAAACCCTGTCTCTGCCAAAAATACAAAAACTAACCCGGCCTGGTGGCACATGCCTGTGGTCCCAGCTTCTTTGTGGAGGCTAGTGTGGGAGGATCATTTGAGCCCAGGGAGGTAGAGGTTATGGTGAGCTGAGATGGCACCACTGCACTCCAGCCTGGGTGACACAGCAAGACCCCATCTCAAAAAAAAAAAAAAAAAAAGAATGTGAGTAGGGAGGGCGGTGCTTCCCCAGAGGAAGTTCTAAGTTCTAGAAAGGAGTTTGAGGCGTCTTTTTTCTTTTAACTAAAATTTAAAATTAAGGCATCTTTTAAAATAGGAACTTTTAAAAGACCATTATCTCCCCAAGAGTCATGAGCTATTTTGGTAGACCAGAGACTTTACAAAATTGTTTAGACTGCTGAGAGCTTCTCATACCTGCCTCCCAAGGTTTGAGTATTGTGGGTAATCGGTATAAAATGGATGGCACAGTGTTATAGCTGGGTTTGTGGCCGGTTGGATGAAAGTGAGAGGACCGAAGAAGTTGGAAGCTCAAAGTTTACTACATGCCACAAAAACAGACTTAGATATTATTATGTGTGAAATTATGTCCTCTTTAGTAAATTAAGGCCAAAGGAAATTTGTTGATAGGATGGGTAACAAAATTGAAATAAAACCCGAATGAATCCACCCAAACCTAATATAATGGGGCAGTGGAACAGTGGCACACAGGAAAAAAAACTGGATGGAATTTCCAAAAAAAAGGAGATGAGCAGGTAAAAAAAACAAAAAAACAGATACATACTACCTATTATGTTCTGTGTAGGATATACTTAAGTGAAAGCTAGTTTTCCTGCAGGTTTAAAAATAAAATTGATAACTTGTCATAAATTTATTCTATAACCTCACCAAAGTTGGAAAATTATTCATCGTTTTCATTATTTTTCTGAGTAAAAGTGTATTTTCAGGGAAAAAGGAACAAGAATAAAATGTATTTGAGAGAAAATTTTGTGAATAGTCTGCGAAGAAATAGTATATAGTTAAAATTTCAGAATGCCATGCATATTAAGCATAGTCTATAAATCCTTATGTCCTAATTAGTTTTGTGTATTAACTTACAAATAGTTTTGTATATTCTTGTTTCCTTTCTGTGCGTATTTCTCCTTTGTTTCCACAATGATTTATTTCTCTGGGGAGGGAGTATGTTTACCATTTTCCAGCAGCACCTAGAGCACTGAATTGAGGAAAGCAGGTTTCTATGACTGCTGAATAATTGCCTTTATTATCCTTACATTTTGAAAAATATGTCAGCCTACAATTTTAGTAAAACCGCAAAATTAAAAATGAATATAGAAAATCATGTGCAAAGTTTCCCCTGACATTAAATTACCCTGTTGTGCCAAATGTAGCACAAATGGCTTTCTAACAGGGGTCCTATGCAAACAGTGGGTGATCACAGAACACATCAGCAGCAACACCAAGTCACACTGGTGATGTCAAGGACAATGTATTCTGAATTCCATTTTGTATTTCTTATGTGATATTGTGCCAGAACACAAATATATAGACGCAGATATATACATATACATGTGCATATATATTTTTTTACAGAATTTAAATAATTCATTCAAATAAATTATTTAAATGATTTAAAAATTCCTTTGTCAAACAGATTAATGGAATCTTGTTATTCAAAAGATAAATCATTTTATATGAAGTGACAAAGACTTCAAGGGCTAATAAAGGTTTTATGAGAGATAAACTTTTAATGAATTAATACTTTCTCATCGGCTTATTTTCTATATACATAAACATGTACACATATGCTTATGATGATGTTTATATCAACATTTCCTGGCTGATTTTTAAGGAAACAATATTTACAATATTTAAAATAAAGTGTTTGTACAGATTTTATTTTTAGCAGCTGAAGTATAATTCACCAAAGCAAAGGAGAAAGTTTAAATAATGGTGCTGTAAATGTTATTATTTGTGTAATGAGATAAAATAGACCTTTTTTTAATTTGCAATTTATATGAATCTAGTAATCATTAGTCCTGAACAATTTTACTCAGGTCATTCTCTGGCTTAAAATTTATTCTGCACTCAAGTCTTTTTGCTACATAGGTCTTAATCAGAAGATGTTTTGCTCTAGAAAATGATGGTGAACTAGTATTTATACAACAAGACCTTACGACCCTGGGAAAAATTTTAAGGATTTTTATAAGGATCAGTACACATTCTTCAGCTAAATTTTGGCATAGTTTCAATTTTAGACTCCACTGAAATTCAATTGGTTTATTTTATAATTAAAAACAAGAAAATCATAGTAACAAAAATATATAATGTATAGCACTCTTGTTTATATAGAAACATCCATAAAGAAAGAAACATGCTCTAACTTTTCTCATTACCCCAAAGGGAATTGTATCTTTAATCACACAAAGCACAACTGCTTTCTAATTTTGTTTAAAGTGTTTCAGTACTTACAAAAACCAGATCAGGTTATTGTAAATCTAGAGCAAATTAGAATCATTGGCCTCTGCTCAGCTCTATGCAAGGGTTCTATGTAAATCATAAATTTAATGGCATATTAAGACACACATCTGTTTCAGTTTTGTAGAAGTTAATAATCTAACTACAGAGTATTTAAACACTTCTCTCACTAACTGAAAAATTTAGACAAAGACAGACTTCCCTCAGTATATAAGGTATAATATTTTACTTCCAAATTTTGATAAGCTGTAAATATTCTTAAGGAAAGATAGTTTTCTAAATATTCAATTAGTATCTATTTTTGACCTTAAATAATTTCCTCCTGTACAGATATATTCAATATAAGCAAATAGGGCAGCATTATCATCTCAAATCTACACCTGCATAAAATATTTTGATTTATACATATATCAAGTTTAAAATCATTTTGCAACAGGGCATTGGAGAGAAAGTAAATATTGAATAATTATATGAAAATGTCAAAATTTGTTCTTTTAAATATTTTTCAGGTTCTTTATTTGATTACCCACAAATTTATTTTTAAATGATAAATGATAGTCTTCTTGGGATTCAGATTATTTGAAAATAATTCATATTCTTGGGTTCCTCAAACATTTACATTTCATAGCCAGCATTTTTACTCTGCTTTTCTCTAATTTTATTTTAACAAACTATAAAAATTGTTTTTATGTTATAACCATTACCGCTTTCCTTGACACGTCTCCTCATACATAGCAGTAACCCAGTATTATAATGAATTATTGTGTTTCAATTGTCATTAGACAATAAAAAAGAAATTAGCTTTTCTCGCTGTGTATTCTACATTGTTTGAACAATTAAAAATACATAGTTTGAATTTGAGCTATTAATTAGGGTAGTAAGGAGATAATACTAATTAAGTTGCCGTCATTATCGGGACAACTAAAGTTGCCGCTGTAATGAAGGGGGCACTCTTAATGCACTAATAATCCTCGATAGTTATATTGTAGATAGGTGATTTTGGTAACCAGGACAATTGACTAAGAGTGTGGATGGTACAGTGAAACACATTTCCATCACTAAAATAAAACCACTCAAAGAATACTTTACCCAGGTGATGGTTTAGCAACATCTTTTTAATGTATAATGACTGGATAGGTTATTTATGTGTTTGTATTTCTAACCTAAAACAAATTTTTTCCCCAAATTTTTCATTAAATATTACCTAACAAAACCTTATCATTACTGAATCCTTTCAGTACTCCTTTGAGATATGAATGACATTTTAATATGATTCTAAATTTGGATGCTAATTTGAAAGAAAACTGATTCTTTTGTATCACAAAAGCATATGCCTATTACATCATTGTTTGGTCTAGGATCTAAGTGATTGATTTCATAGTGACCTTAAGAATGCGTTGTAAAGAATGATACTATTCTATTATTTTATTAAGAAACTATGCTGATGGGAATTAGGTTTATAACACATTATTTTACTTTGCAAACTGCTATTCTACTTTCCAGATGCTCAGACATATTTATTTTTACTAAAATGTACATGACAAATAAAGGTCTTTAAAAAGTAAAGCAGCAGGCCGGGCGCGGTGGGTCAAGCCTGTAATCCCAGCACTTTGGGAGGCCGAGACGGGCGGATCACGAGGTCAGGAGATCAAGACCATCCTGGCTAACACGGTGAAATCCCGTCTCTACTAAAAAAAAATACAAAATCTAGCCGGGCGAGGTGGCAGGCGCCTGTAGTCCCAGCTACTCGGGAGGCTGAGGCAGGAGAATGGCGTAAACCCGGGAGGCGGAGCTTGCAGTGAGCCGAGATCCGGCCACTGCACTCCAACCTGGGCGACAGAGCGAGACTCTGTCTCAAAAAAAAAAAAAAAAAAGTAAAGCAGCAAAGTGGAGTAAAAGATCATAGTTATATGATTAGAGAACAAAATCATGAAAAATATTAGTAAGAGTTAATTTACAGATCAGAAGGATCAAGCAAAGTCAAAGTCAAACATCTCATGTTGTACAATTTTATGCTATAAAAGATTTTCAGAAATGAAACAGGCCCAGTAGCTGTGGTCCATGGCTGTAATCTCAGCACTTTGGGAGGGCTGCTTGAACTGAGGCGTTCAAGACCAGCCTGGGCAACATAGGGAGACCCCGTCTCTAGAAAAAATAAAAAAAATTAGCCAGGTATGGTGACACTCATTTGTGGTCACAGCTACTTGGGAGATTGATGTGGGAAGATTGCTGGAGCCCAGGAGGTCAATGCTGCAGTGAGCCATGACTGTGCTACTGTACTCCAGCCTGAGCTGGAGTGAGACACTGTCTCAATAAATAAATAAATAAATAAATAAATACGTTTTTTGTGTCTAAAAAATACTAAGGGATCATAGAGTATAAATACTTTATGCTGTATAATTATGAAAACTTTAATGTATGAAAACATTATAAGTGTTATACACACTTGAAACAATATGAAAACATTATAAGTATTATATAATTGTATATTTGATTGACTTTCTAAAATGCAGAGAGGGTGTATGTGAGTTTGTTTCCTGACTCTTAAAAGCCTTTGCAAGTTTTGCCATACTACGGTGAACTATGACATGAATAATCAAAGTCATATTCCCAGAGGCACTAAAAATTCAATTTGGACTATTCTGTGAAGTTGCTACTTGGTTATCTTTAAGGATTTAGATTTGATAGAGTTGCTTCTACTGTTAACCATCTCTTTGCTTTTGTTCTATACCTAAGCAATACATGATACTTTATCAAGAACTGCCCATTCAAAGAGTTATAATTTTAGATTACTCTTAGTTTACCTTCAACAATTTTAAAGAAAGTTTAAATAAATTTAATCTTCATCATTGACAGTGGTGGAGGTTTCTAGGCACTAAAAGGGATCAGGAGGTGTTTTATTTTTGTTTTGTTTTGTTTTTTTTTTTGAGATAGAGTCTCGCTCTGTGGCCCAGCACCCAGGCTGGAATGCAGTGGCACTATCTCAGCTCATTGCAACCTCTGCCCCCCAGGTTCAAGCAATTCTCCTGCCTCAGCCTCCTGAGTAGATGGGATTACAGGCGCCTGCCACTGTGCCTGGGTAATTTTTGTATTTTTAGTAGAGAATGGGTTTCACCATCTTGGCCAGGATGGTCTTGAACTCGTGACCTTGTGATCCACCTGCCTCAGCCTCCCAAAGTGCTGGGATTACGGGTGTGAGCCACCGCCGCAAGGCAGGAGGTGTTTTTTTAAACCGTGTACTGTTAATGAGAAAACATGATTATGAATATTTATGATGAACAAAATTATTATAATTTATAGACAGCTTTGTATAAAATGAGTGTTCTTTTGCTTACACTTTGTGGTCTGACAGAAGCATTGATAAAAGATCTGTAAGACCCAACTATAGAAAATTCTCAAGGTGCAGAGATTAATGAGAGTTACAGGAACAATCTACGAGAAAGAAAAACTTTGAGTTGTTTAAGACTCAGTGGATCCATAATTATAAGGAATATCTTTCTAAATTTGCTTACTTTTGAGTATCATAATGGTAATGCTATAAAATTTCCTAAATCTTTATATACAATTATGCATATGTTAACACTTGCAGTGCACAGAAAAGTCATGTTACCAGTTGAACTAGTGGATGCTTTTTTTAAAAAGTATTAATTACCAAATGATAGGTATTAATAATATATGTGATTATATACTTCTAAATTATACCATTAAACACAATATGCCTTAATTATATTTATATTATACTTTAAACTGTCATTACTTTTGGAGACTGCATCTCTACATTTTGGATAGGGTTTGGCCTTCTTGAACAAAATTTGCTAAGCTTATAGAGCAGGGAGAATAGCTGAAACCTTACTGGCTTTGCCAAATGCTTTCATATGTTTTTGCTCTTATGGAAAATGAGTTTTGATATCTTTTCAGCCTACATGCATGGCAAGGCAAAAATTGAAAACAAAGCTAGCAACTTTCAACAAGTTCTAGTTAAGTTTGGCATTCATGTATTGCTCTGATCTGCTCTAGAGCTTTAACATAGTTTATTTTCTAGAGTAGGAAAAACTAGTTTCAGCACCAAGCATCATTGACAAGTAATGATAAAGAAAATGGAACTGAGTTAGGTTTAGGATATAATCTGGCTAATTTTATTTCTATTTCTGAATTAGAAATGAGAGTCATTCCACGTGTTTTTTTTTGTTTATTTTGAGAACTTTCACAAACTCTAATCACAGGCAACAATACACTCCCCATAATAGATACAACCTTCCCTCCTTAATAGTTTTTTATAACTGTGTTGCTCAAACTTAATGGCAGTTTTTGGCCTACTCTCAAGCCTCAATACCTCTTCCCTTCAACCCTGACCCTTTTAGAAGCGTCTTAGTTACAGCCATTTGCCAGAGTAGGGCAGTGAAAGTGATACTATGTTCTATTGGCTTACACTAATCACAATATTCTGCACCTATGTCCATTTTCATACTATTTCAGATTCTTTGTTACTCAAACTACTGTTATTCTTACGTATATTTTAACAAGTGCCTGATCACTTCCCTCTAAACAAAGATACTTAGATGATAAATCTCGGTTTAAAAATTAGCATAATTTCTGTACCAGAAATACATGAACCCATTGAATAAAATAATCTTCAGTTTCTTAAGGTTGCTTAAATTAAAAACATGAGTTTCTACAGTTGCAAAAAACATGTATAGTTAAAATGCTTGAAGCCCATCAATCTCTCTAACCACATAAGCTAATAAGTTCCTTCTGTTTTCTTTGAATGAAATCACCATGAGTGGTTATATGTTGATTTAACATAAAACAAATGGAAATGGGTGTTTCCTTTGTCCTTTGTAGAATTTATTTTAAAAAACAATTAGCAACTATTATGAATAAGTCAATGATTTTGTCATTACTTAAAGAATATAGATTGAGTAATTAAATTGATTGGATTGCAGGGAATGCATAACATACTCCAACTCTCCTTAACTTGCACATGTCTGTAGATATTATCAAGCTTCTCATTTTGTTTTTTTTTCTACCATAACACCTGTATTGTTATAAATTATGTTATGAATTGTCAGAGAGTGCTAGGAAGATTATGTTTTTTGAATGTAGATATACTCTATGGTGTGCGTCTTTTACGTGTCCCTTTGTAATGGCAGGTTTGTGGCTAACAGCTTAATTTTGAATCTAGCAATATAATTAAACACTATTTAAATTCTTCTTTGTGGATATACAAAGAAGGTTGAAGGATTACCTCTAAAGAATAAAGATATAATTAAAAAATATTTAATATTTAAAACATTGTCTTACACAAGGAGTATTTTTATATGTAATTTTAAAACATAGCAAGTCTATTATATTTTTAGGAGAAAAGTGCGGAACCCTTTGAACTCTACAGTATACACATCCTATTGAAATAAGATTTGAAACTTGTATGGGGCATTTTTCTACTTTGTATAATTTTAATTCACTTTTGATAAATTTGTCCCCCTTCCAAGCATCCTCCTTTTTTGTGTCTCTTTAAGAATATAGTGAAGAGTGATTCACTTACGTCCTGAGCATCGAAGAATGTCAAATATATGATGCAGATAGATAATGGGTTTTTCCAGAGATTATTTCTGAAAGAGTTAAATAAATAAGTAAATGAGCCAACATATGGCCAGCTTAATTCAGGCAAAAATGTCTATTGATTACTTACTAAGCTCACTAAATAAAAACTTCAGCCTAAGTTCTGCTTCCCAAAAGAAAATAGGATTAGACTAATGTATGCACTCACTGGGGCTTCTTGTGAATGGTGCCCAGATGAGTGAAAACCTTCAAAGATGAACAAAAGTAAGGGCTAAAATATTTTGGTAAATGCAAGTTACTATTAGTTTGATATATTCTCTTTTGCAATCCTGAATGAAATAATTTTACATTCCTAAGGAGATCATAAAATTACCTCTGAGGTCTGAGAATTAGGTAATTCTGTCTTCTTTTCAACGACTTGAAGTAGCCTGATTTAATTTTCCTAGGTAGATCTGTTGTATGTATGTATTTTGACATACGTAAAAACTTAGGTATGTTATAAGGTTTCGCACCAGCTTTGCATAAGTATACTTTATCCAGACTAGTTTATATCCTGCCCGGTTAATATTTGAATTATGTAAGAAATTCCAGATGTAAGTGTGTATGTAGTTTAAAGCACCAATGTTCTAAGTTGCTCCTTTATCTTTTGAAATAGTGAGAGTATTAAAACATCAATACATCAGGTAGAAAAAATTAGATTATCAAGGGTTCTTTTTTAATCTGAGAATTACAATGAACCCACCAAAAGAACATGTTCTAGTTATTTGGACACATGTACATTTAACCTATGATTTCCTACAAGTCAAGAACAAACTTGACCAGTAGTTGGATTGGACTTATTTAGCACTACACCTATCTGGCTTTCTGACAAAATACTGATAGGTATTTAGGATCTTCGTGTCTTTTGAGCAATCTGCTGTTGACATATTAATAACATTGTTTGGAATGATTCCTGAAGTGTGATGCCTGCAACATTCCTGCAGCACCAAAGAGTACATACTGTTTCTGAAAGCAACGCAGCCCAAGTTTTACACTAGTTTCTAGATTTTAAATATTGGAGAATCTTTTTTTTTTTTTCTTGAAAACCAAGGTAATTACGCTTCTTTAATTGATAGCTGCATTCATTAGTACAATCAGTGATTTACAAATACATTTGAAAACATAGCTGCTTCCATCTCAGAAATTTTCTAATTAAAAAAAAAAAACGAAA
>NW_016807417.1:1437858-1465026 GCF_001698545.2 Rhinopithecus bieti | reverse complement strand
GGCGGCGGCGGCCGAGCAGGAGGACGCGCCGAGCCGCGGCGCAGTGTCCAGCCGGGGAGCCGCGGCGTTGCCTCCCGTGCGGACTCCGCGGCGGACGACCCGCTAGCGGCCGGCCTCGGCCCTCTCCGGCCGGGGTCGCCGCTGCCCTCCGCGCCTGTTTCCGCGCGGCCCCCGGGCCTGACGACCCTCCCCTGGGGCGCGCTCGCAGACGGAGGTAAGAGCCGCAGGAGCGAACAATGTGCCTCTGTGCCTGGCTTCGGAGACCTGTTTGCTTTGCGCCTCCGGTCCGGGGGTGGATGCCGGAGGCAGAGGGAGCCGCGGGTTAGTGGGTCTCGGCTGTTTGTTTATGTTCGTCCGGGCCAGGGGGAGACCCGCGCTTGCTCGGGCCGCTCGCTCCCTGCCCCCCAACCTCCTCTCGGAAATCGATCCGTCGAACTCTCAGTCCGGTCTAGCCGGCTTCTCCTTTTCTCGTGGAGCTACTGTAACGCTCTTCAGGCATCAGTCTAGTTGTTGGGGGCGCTGGCAAGGGGGGTTAGGATGCGGCTCCGGTAGCCATGCATTTTTAAATTTCATAAAAGCCTGGCATCAGAAGGTTCCGCCGCCCGTCCTTTCACTGGTGGGCTGGGGAGGAGGACTGTGAAGCGCGCCCTTGACGGGCCTATTTGCTCCGGGTGCTGCGGCCTGGGGCCAAGCCAGTGCCCCGCTCGCCTGCCCTCCTGTCCCGGGCTGTAAGTGCAGCCGGGACGCTGAGCGGCTGGAGCGAGTTCGGGGGAAGTGGACGGTGGGGCAGGGCTTGGACGAGTTTTTAAGTTTTTACGGGTTGCTGTTTCTTCTCTTCGGTAGTTAGGTGGTGTGGAGAGGCGAGGATGACAGCAAAGCGCAGCCAGATGTGGTCGGGCCGCCGCCGGGGCTTTCTACGATTGGGAGCGGCTGGGCTGCTGCTGCCAGGGCGGCCTCGTGGGGCGGGAGGGTGCAGGGGCCGGGGGCCCGGCGGGCCACGGGGAGGGCAGAGAGCCTCCCGGACCCGCAGTGAGAGGGCAGCAGCGGGCCGCGTTGGGCCTGCGGGAGAAGTTACGGGGTGTATGCTGCTGGAGTGGCTGTGGGGCAGGGAGCCTCGGGAGCCTGGTTTGTAGGATGGGGGTGCCATTGGGGAGTGGCAGCTAGAGAAAGGCGTGGGAGGAGCGCGAGGGAAGGGGAGACCCCCTCGCTGTCCGAGCGTGGGCTCCTTGATTGCCTGGGGCGACCCTCAGGCAGAGCGGGGAGGGCGAGCCAAACCATGGAAGCGCCCCAGCAGTGTGGAGGTGCGCCTGCGAGACTTCTGCGCTTGGGACCCGTAAAGTTTGTTCCTTTCGCCAAACTGTGGGGTTGGGGTGAGGAGAAATCGCTGGAAGCTTCACTTAATGCTAAAGTGTTGCGGAGTGGAGGCTTCCCCCCCCCCCCCGAAATCCTCTGTTCACTCTGCTCTCAAAGTATAGTTGGAGGGACAAGTCCTGCGGTATCTACCATAGCCTTTCTCTTTTTAGGGACTCCTCCCCCTCATCTTTTTTCCCTCTCCCCGCCCCCCATTCCGTTCTTCCTGATACAAACTGTTGTCTCAGATTCAGACCGAGGAAATGTTTTCCTCCTGTTTCTTGAAAGGTGTCAGGCTGCTTAGCAGCTTCTCCCAGGCAGCCTGGGAGCGTCTGAGCCGCAGCTACCAACCATATGGTTCCCGTTACAAAGGCCAGGTTCTAAGGCGCTCTCTTCCCCACCCCGCCCTCAATTCTGTGATTTTATTCTGCATTCTCTCAGTACGTGCACTTCTCTTCCCCTTTCCAGAGGCACAGATTTAACGGACGTGGTTGATTCATTCATTTCCCTGTCACTATGTTTGGAACGGGTCCCACCGAGTTTGCTCTTTGCTCAACGAAGTTGCACAACTAAGAAAGTCACATCCTTTGGTAAATAATTACCTGTTGGGATGTCTCTTGCTAAGTTAGGTTTAATCTTGGGCAAACCTTAGAAGATAGCAATGTGCATCCATAGCAGAAAAATAGAATAGTTTTGGTACTCATCTGTGGCAACATTCCAACTTGTGATGGGACTGCTTTGACCTAAGTAAGGGTACTTTGTAACTTTAAATTTTGTATCTTTGTAATGCTTGAGAAACCCTTTAAAAGAAAATTTACTTCTGTCCAGGTGTGTTATATGGGACTTTTTGTTGTCTCTCCCTCCACCCTTCCGTAAATTTATGCGTAATAGAAAGAATACTACAGAACAAATGTTCTGTTGTTTAGTTTCTTCAGACATTCTGATTCTCTCCTTTTGTTGTTTGCCTCTAAAAGAGGTGCCATTTCACATCATTCTGCACAAATTGTTTGAATTAATGCAAGTGTGAATTCTTACCGTTTGAAGGGGACTATTAGCATATCAAAGGTTTCTTAGCTTTAGCTCAATTGAGAAAACTTCAGCCCGTCTTCCTTCTGCTTCCAAGTGGAGGCCCAAAGGGCAATGAGAATTGTAAAGGGTGAAAATAGGGAGGTGGATTCAGGCTGTGTTTCTGAACTTTTACTGTTTTGTAATTATGTGAGCCAAAAACATTGTCTATTGCTGTGGAGCCCTTGCAAATGGCAAGACAATTATTTTCTATTGAAAAATGGTTTGTTCCTAGAAAAAGAGTGACCTTTTGTTTTATGATAGTCACTGTTGCCTGTCTTTTGGGGTCCCTTCAGTGTAAGAGAGTGAGAAAGCCTTTCCTTCTAACTTAATGCTTTTTTAGAAACTACACTGTTTTATTAGTAAAATTAAAAGGGGATTTAATTAGTTTTTAATTACTCTCTAAAACAATAGAAATTTTGTGATTAAAAGACTCATTTGTACACGTAGGAAACCGCTTTTTTATGTGCTAAATTAATAGGGAAAAAGTCAGTGGAAGATGTTGAAAATTAAAACCTCAAATGAGCTTGACACAACTTCTGTTGCAAATAGAAGCTTGGAAAAGTTTTTTTTAAAGTGAAGATTCAATTTTTTGTGAATTCTACTTAAATAGAGATAATTCTGTTTAAATATTGTTTTGTTTCAAAATGTTTGTATCTTGTCAAACAGTAAACTCTAGTATTCAGTTGGTTTATTTTAAAAACTGTAGTTTATTTGTTTTTGTATTTTTATGTTTACAGAGAGATATGTTCTCTGAATTTCTTTTAACAACTCAGTATCCATGAATGAAAAAAACAAGAACAAGTGCTTGGATCATTTTAGTTAGTTATCAAGTGCAGATGGGCCAAGGGGGGAACTTTTATCTTCAATTTCTTGGGAAGAAGTAGTTTTATTTATTTGACTTAAGAATTTACAAAACTTAGTTCTAAGATGGAAATGAATTTCAAGGGAGGTTTTTTGGGAGATATAAGCTCATACTTTTTATAGTTTTACCTTGGTTGGTTGCTTTTGAATATGAATGATAACCTTTCATTTACTAATGTTCAAACTCCTTGCTTTTAACAGTGAAAATGANAAAAAAAAAAAAAAAAAAAAAAAAAAAAAAAAAAAAGCCACATTGATGTAATTGCTATTATTGCACTTAAGTTGCTGTTAACTAGTCTGCTTTGAATGCAGAGTGTTATAAAGAAAACATTATCCTTTAGAGCTATTAGTGATAATCTAAAAATTGTCTTGAAAACATTGCTCTTCATTTTATATGAGGGTGATCTTGAATTCAGTAAATCTCTAAAGGTGCAAAATGTAGTGAAAAGATTTTTCAACATTTAGATGACAAAATTGGACTACTTAGGGAAAAATTAATGTGTTGAAGAAGCACTTCAGCTGCCATTTTCAGTCACTGGGTTACTATGTGTTGGCAACAGAAAACGAATATAGAAATGGAGATAGCTCTGGGAGCAGGTAGTTGGGGAAATCAGAATATTGAATCATGTGGGGTAGAACAAACCAATTACTTCAAGTTTTGACTTGAGAATTTCCAATAAGTATAATTTTTTCCAGGCTTTTGCCTCTCTGCTTTATTAATGGACTAACATCAAAGCAGGCAACAAAACTTCCAAATGTTATAAAAACCAATGTAAATATGCAGATCTCACATGCAGTAATACAAGTCTCAATTTAAGACAAGCAGTTGAGGTTTTTATTGCTGCAATTTTCACAATCAGCAGAAACATTAACACCAGGCTTCTGGGTGTTTCCTTTTTTGAAATGAGCTGGAAGAGAGCTTTAAAACTAAGGTTTACTTAGGGTTAATCTTTATTTGATCATTATTGAAGCTTTCTGTGTTTCATTAAATTTAAAATAGCGTTTTAGTATCTTAATATAAGAATATGTGAATTGAGATTGAGATGTCATGAAGGTCAAGAGGTAACTAGAAATCTACAAACCATAGTAATAAAATGTTATTGCTTTATTTTCTATCAAAATATTTATTTGACCTCACTTTTGTGAATAAATAATTCAAATAACACTCAGTTTATTGACAGGTGTAGGTGGAATGAAGAGAGCATTACAATGTATTCTAAGATGTAGGTTAAACATACTTGTACCTACCTAAGAGAAATCTGTTTTCATTTTAACGAGAATCCATACCACTTGCCCAATGCTGACATTTAAGAACATAGATGAGGGTTACTTAGATTAGGAATGGAAGATAGCTTTGGAAATGGAGGAATTTAGTTTCACATAAGATGCTATTTTTACAAAACTTTCTTCAAAGACTAGCACTTTTGCCTCTTACTGTTTGACCGTATCTGATTTTGAGTCTTGAAGGGAGAGATGCACATTTGATGCCTGTCTGCTTTTCTGCAGAAAAGATTTATGTAAAAAATAAGTGCAATTATTTTCAAAGTAATATATTTTGCAAATAAAATGCATCATTACAAAAAATGGTTCCTCAAGATTATTTGCAAAAACGCCTAGCTAAAAATGATGCAAATTGATAGATTTCAATAAAGCATTAAAAATAGCAAGTTTAGCTACTAGACCTGAAAAGGAGTTGAAGTTCTGTGAATGTGTTGGTCATATCAGTTCCTATGGGTTAAATATTAGTTAATGTAACCTAAATGGATAACTTTTGTTGCTGTTTTTTAACGAAGATTAAAACATTTCTATTTCCAAGGTAGATTAAAATCATAGGCTAGTTTTCTTTTGTCTTACATAAGACTAATTATTCTATAGCCCCACCCAAATATTCATCTCTTCAAATAATCCTTGATTGAAAGGTGAAAGGTTGAAAAGTATTTAATCACTCAGATTATTGTAATTAGGCTTGATGCTATCACAAAAATAAATTGAGACTATTCTCTAAAATCTTTTTGCTACTTAAGATGCTCTCAAAGATTGGCCAGGTAGTGATCATATTTTTTAATGCTTTAAGAAAAAGCTTAAGGAAATAGTTTCTTTAACACAGAGATGAATAGTTGATTACTGGAATTAGGGAATTATAATCCTTGACCTAATGTGAGAACTTCTAAAGGAGTAACAAGGGTCTGTCAACTCTAAATTTTACTCAGGACTTTAATCTGGTATTTTGAGTTTAGTATATAGATTTTGTTAAGCATGTTAAGTATGGAAAATTTCTTAAATGTTTTGATTGTTTCAATGTAAGCATTTTTTTTTTCTTTTGTGAGTCACGGTGTCATGAGAAAAGGGAGATCCTAATAAAAAATATTAAAAATTTTTTTCCTGAGATTATATATCTGCTGCATTAAGTAGGCAATAATTTATAGATACTTTTTGAAATATTCTTATCCAACATTTTTTAAAAGCTTATTTTATTTTTTTTTTTATAAAAAACCTCTTATATTTGACAAATAAACATTATCTAAAAGAAAAAAATGTAGATTAAGGGAACCAAGCGCTTAATACCTGCAAGTAAAGTGCAGCTTATAGCAATGTACTATTGATTGCTTCAGAAGCAGAAAGCAAGTTTAAATACAATTTGTTTCACTACAACGAAAATGCAGTTTTATGAAGTAATATAGTTTGTCTTCATAGATGATTTTATGCATTGTCTGGTAGTAAGTAAAATCTCATCACACTTACATAAATTTGTTCAATTACTAGAATGAATGAAAGTAAAAAAATCAACTTAGGTTGAAAAACAGCAGAAATTAGATTTCCTTGGTTTATAGGAACTTGCCAGTAGTGTCCACATTGCTTGATAATATGAAAAGTTACCATGTTCACAGTGTAAGGATATTGGCACCTGTTTTAATGTGCATACGTTTGTTTTCTTGGTGACTTGTTAGATGAAGAGTTTTTTCTTTCTGCTTTTCATTTTTGTTTTGTTTTTATGAAAGCTATTGCATGACATACAGGAAACTATTTCCACTGGCATATTCTCATTTATTTTGGAGGTTTGTTTTTAAGTAGTTGCTTTTCCATATTCTTTGGATTTATAATCAGTTGATATTTTAGATTAGTGAAATATCAAGTGTAATTTTAAGAATCAAAAGAAACCTACTCCATTATAAGATATAAATAGGTTATCACCAATGAAAATGCATTTTGGCAATTCTTATTACTGACTCTAGAATTACATTGAATTCTAAATACCAAATTCTTGTAGCAATAAAGTAGCATGGGATTCATCGTAGCAGATAGCTGGGCACCTGTTTTATTACCACCTTGATTAATTCTGACACCCTGATTTACCGAAGTGCAGGAACAAGCACAACCGCTACTCAAAGCCACCCGGCTGTTTTTAGGTCATGAAGTCAACTTCCTGGAATTTCTAGGGAAAATAGTTGAAAGGGGAGGACAAATGTCACTTTAAATAGAGATGTTTAAATCAGATTTCTGCCTGAGGGTAAAATTTAGGTCTGTTTTAGCCCGGATGTAATGTCTCCCTCTACAGAGCACAGCATTAATCACGACCTGACAAGAAAACGTATGCTGAGCAAAACGGGGCCCCTGTTGGTTTTGTCATTGATTTTTTTCCAATCTGTGAGGAGTACATTATAATCATTACAATTCAAACACAGGGATTACACCTTAATCTTTGAATTTCAGGGTTGAAATTAGTTATCTTAAAAGAAGCCTATTTAAGACTGAAAAGTCTTTGGAGGACTTTTTTTGGGGTAGATTTAATACTTTAATAAAACCAGAAATATATGGTTAAAAATTGGGTAGGTTAAGCAGATGTTAACTTCCTGAAATATGTGACCAAGTCTTAATGCTGTTTTAAAACGTGTTAAGTAACATTTCCATTTTTTAAAAAAATCTGATAGAAAAAAAGAAATGGAGATAAAAATGAAGTATTAGTTCTTGGCTATGAGAGATGGGAGAAGTTGAAAAGAAGGTTAACTTTAGACTTAGCATCAATTCAAACACATGTTAATTTGTTAGAACAAAACTAGATACAACCCTGTCTTTTTTTCTGGATGAATAACAAAAATCTTCAGCCCTCATACTAGCGAAGAAGAATGCACCACGAGATTCCTAATAAAAATGGGCTTAATTTTGCTATTTTCAATTATTAGGTAATACTCATTAACCCGTTTCTTGGCCACACATATGTACATACATAAACACACAATTTATATTCTGTTCTTTTGTATATATCAATACTTGTTAGTTATTGGCTAAAAATTAGGAAGTTTAAAATGTAAAATACGTATGATTAAGGTTTCTCTTTTAAAACTGATTTTGAAAATGGTATGACATAAATATCTGTTTTGCTGTCAGGTATATCTCCTGCATGTGGACTGAGAAATGCTTCTACTATCCATACTTTGCCTCCTTTTGTAGGTATTTTAACATCAGTCCACACCTCAAACTAGTTATTGCTCTGGATTTAGATGACAGAATAATCTAACCTCAATTACTGTCAAAAATGGCACTTGACTGCTGGGGTGGGTTAGGTGACCTTGTTTTGACTAATGCTTTCTCTTGAAGATGATAGTAAATGGTGTCTATTTATAGAGCGAACAATAGAGAATTCTGTTTTCTCCATGAAGTAAGTTCTAATTCTATTCATTTATTCTTAACGTTCTAAGTACTATGACAGTAGTTCTCCATATAATGGGCAAACCATTACAATATTTTAGGTAAAATTTTTAGTTGATACAGTATTTCTGTTTTATGCAGACCACATTTACTTAATCAGTTTTCAACTTCAATTTACATAAAAAATCATGTTGAAAATGAATTTCCCTGTGTCTTTACTTTGAAGCAAAGTATTTCTATGTGGAATTATTATTTGTTTATTAAACTGGTACCATCCATATGGAAATTTTATTCCTCTGCATTAAAAGCCTACCATTTTATAGTGTTTGCTACTGTGGTTATTGATTAGAAATTACAGAACACATTTGTTACGTACCATTTTCTCCACTCATCTTTGTGTTCTTAATGTCAGGATACTTATGGTGTATTTTAGTTCTTACAATTCATGACTTTCCTATGGTTAAAATCTAAGACATTTTCGGAAACATTAATTTTGATAATATTGTATGCTTATGTGTTTTTGTCCTAGTAATTGTGCATATGTTTTTAGTTTGATGAAGGCTTGATGTGTTAAATGACAGAAGATATACTGAAGATTCATGTACTGAAAATAATATATCTTGCCATTATTAAAGAGATGAGCATAATTCTAAAACACTTCACTTTGCCTCATATGCATCAACAAATAAAAATTACACTAAAATTATAATGTCCTGGACATGTTCACTTTTACTAAGGACCTTTAACTTTTTTGTGCTTTTCAGAGTTGTGTCTGTTACCAAGAAGATAATGTTTGAATATTAGGTGCTTCCTCTTGATAGTTCAATAGATGAATAATAGGAGTGTTCTCCCACTTTGCTTTTTCTGCTGCAAGTGCTATGATACCCATAGCTTGCACGGAAATGACTTTTCATATTGTTACAGGTTTTAAACTAGATCTACAACCTGAATATCTTAAAAATATACATGAAACAAAATTTGATTACTTTTTCTTAAGCAGAAAACCCCACAAAAAACACTGCTGATTTGCTGTTGCTGTTCCTCTTACCTCATTTGTTTCATTGGGAAAAGATGTAACTGATACCTCAATGTGATATTTCTGTATGTTTTAGCATATCTTATAATTTTCATTTGTTCAATAAGAACCTTAGTTTTAAAAAGTTCACTTTTGATAAGCCTGTCAGTTCATTTTTAAGTAAGTCAAACTGGCTTTGCCTCAGATTTCTAGTCAGTATTTACATGTTATCAAGGTGGTGTATGTATGTTGGAATGGAGACATTTTGAGGGAGAGGGGCATCAGCATTCTGCAGTAACACATTTTATATAACACATTGTCCCTGAGACTTAGAAACTGTTCTTAACTTTCTGATTTTTGCTCCTTTGGCAGAGATACATCACATCATATCTCTGTATACTTGTGGAAAGGAATATGGCAGAAGAGCACGTTGTGTAAACAGAAGTCTAAAACAAATTCTGAAAACATATTACAGAAGGGTAAAGAGCATTTTGCAACCCAGATCCGTTTTCCTTTTTTTTATTGAAATGAAAATAGATTTTCGTAAATACTCTGCAAGTGTAAATTTTAGAATTATTCAGAATAAGAAGAAAGTATCACTGCATTCATTTAAAATTGATCCTTTATCTTTCATTTTAAATTGATCCTAAGATGCTACCTTTGTTTGTGTTCAGAAAATGAATCAGATAAATGGGCTGGGCAGCTTTTTTTTTTTTTGGAGTGCTCTGTCATTTCAGGCTGATGCTGTGTAAGTGAGGTAATGTTTTCTTTTTCCTTGAAATACACTGTATGAGTAGCTCTTGGGTGACTTTGTGAAAAGTTTATGTATCCTGTCTGCTGAAGTTGCCATCTTAACCAGGATGGAGGGCAATAATAATCATGTGGAACCACAGATTTTCAAGAGCAATTATTTTAATCAGGTAATTGGTAAGGAAGAGAGAAAAATGCTGGATAGTAGAGTAGTATTTCTATAAAATTGTGACCTCTGCATTTTTACTAAGGCAACTGCCTTCATGTTTCAAATATTTTTGCTAACCCTTGTTATTACCTGCAGAGGGAGCTTTTATATGCAATAAAATAATCAAAGCAGTATAAATTGACAGCTTGCTTTTGAAAGTTATATTTTATTAAAATATTTTTTATTTTTGTTTGAAAATTGTTCTAAGGAAAGTAAGGCATTTTGAGATTAGCCAAATTATAGTGCAGTTTAATGTACTAAATGCCTTGTGTTTATCATTTCCTTTATTCACAGATTACAAATGTGCCTTTTATATTTTGATTAAAATAAAGATATCAGATCCATTTTGAGATTACAGTTTTTTATTTATGATTGTCTAAAGCTTAGGGAGAATGACTGCAGAACTCTCTCGTTTAAATGTATAGTAGTTGTTACAGGAGAGATCCCAGCTTTTTAGGTAATTTTCCAGATATGTAACATACTATTAAATGAGCACTAAACATATCACAGTGTATTGTATTCCTCTACATTTAATTAACAGACCAGATTAGATCAGTTGCATATGTGCTTTTCTAAACACAAAAACGATCGCCTTGGCTTAATGACTTTTACTTGCAATAATGGACATTAGTTCAATGACACTAAAACATGGAAACAACTAATAAGGACCTACTATTACATGATTTAGAAAACTGCTGACCAACTTGGGAAAAAAATGAATGCAGGCAGAATAGATGGTACTTGATTGAAACCTGCCTGAATTCTGTTTATGACTCTGTGCCAGCTGAATTTCTAAGGAATTTTAAGCCAGATACTTAGAAGTACTTGACAGTTTTTCATTCGGGTCTTTAGGTAAGCAGGGCAATAAGCTTTTAGGGGCATTTACATCTTTTTTAGTGAGTAGAATTTTTCATATTGCCTGCATACACTTATTTGTGCCAGAAAATTTAAGGATAGGATATTATATTAAATTTTATTAAATCAATTCTAGTCTTTTCATTTTTCCATTTTGGTATAGTAACATTATTTTAGAATTTGCTCGTCGGTTGGTAAAAAATAGAAAGGTTATCCATTATGTATCTTTGGAAAGAGATGTAATAGTTCATTTCTCTTATTTTATCAAGTAATAATGTGACAAAATATTTATTTTGCATTTTAAAAGCTTTGTTTCGTAATGAAATTCCTTGTTTTGGATTTATTATTTTAGTAGCTAACCTTTCCTAATGTGAAACATCGGATTGTTTCTGTGACAGAATAATCCTCTACGTAAGGAAACTTGTTTAATAAAGAGATTTATGGTACTGATATGGGCTTTTTTATAAGTATTATTCTCTCAGCGTGGCCCCGTATTATCTTAACAAATGTGTGTCACATTTACGCAGAGCATTTTTGTAATGGGGTAAGAATATTAGCAACAGCAATTGTATTTCAGTAGGATTAAGATGGTATGTTTTACAAAAGTGTACAAATGCTTCTTTTCCATAGAATTATGATAGATACCCTTTTCTGCCAAATTTATGTCATTGTCTTAAATAATATGATAAAAAGATATTTCTTATCATAGTTTGTTTTTAATATAATAGGCACTGCAAAGTGGGATCTGATGTTATAGTTCATTACCTTTTTCCCCCCTAATACCACAATCTCCTTCACAGTGAGGTAAGGGTTACTGGAGAATTCATTCCAGGAAAATGGTTATATGAGGCACAGTAACTGTCACAGAGTGCATAACTTCTGTGAGGTTATTGGAAAGGCGCAGCTAGGGTAAGTTCTACCTGTTTTGTCTTAAATTTGAAGGTAGACTACTGAGTGATTTTTAAAATAGTGAAATCTGAATCCATTGAAAAGAAATTGTACTGAAAAGTTAATCAGATTAATTGTTCTCATAAAAGTATTATTGGTATTAGAGATGTTTATGACAATGAAATTAATTGGTAACTGATTTTCAGTTTAAAGTAACCATGACCTTGGTAAATTGTCAAAGAAAATTTTATCAAATATTCTTGAATTAATAATAAAACGAATATGAATTTATGATAAAACATTCTCTGCTCCTTTGTATATATATTATTTAAGCATAGATGTGTATGTATTAATTGTTCTTGCATCTTTGTGAGCAGACTGGTTTTTAAAATAAACTATTATGAATAGTATGTATTACGAAGAGTAGTCCTCCAAGTGAGAGTATTATGTATTAACAGGATAGAATTGAAATAATATTTTAAATATACAATCTTATAAGAATAGGAAGTCAAATATTTGAACAGTGTTTAAACATTTTAAATGGACCAGTTCCCACAGAAGTATAGTGAAACCCTCTAAAAAGATTGAAATTTTGTATGTGTCATATGAAGTCTAGAATGCAAATTATACAAACCTGCATGTTTTAAATAACTGTATTCCCGGCAAAAAATTCATTTTAAGTTGCCTTTATTATTCCCAGGATCTGTAGAAATTAATATGTTTTTATTTTAGGAACAAAAAAACATTAGTGGTCTTTTTGCTTGTTGTGTGTTTTCAAAGCCATTTCCTTTTGCCTATTTACATAGATTTTCTCAAAATCGAAATCTAAACAAAGATATAAAAATAGATACTTTTATTATCGACACTGTATTAGGATTGTGTGGTGTTCACATAATGTTAATTAAATTAATTCAAAGAGCTGCCGCTCATTAAAGAGAAAATGTTTAAATCTTAGAATGTAAAATTGTTATTTTAAACATGAGAATAAATTAAATTATAAAATTTCGTACATTTTCTTCAAAAATTTAAACACAATAGCATTACCTTTATATAAAATAAACACAACATCTAAAGAAATACCTAAAATTCAGAACAAAATACCATGCTTTTTACTCAAGGGTTAACATTGTCTCTAATATTTGTGTGTTATACATTTTAATAGGAATATGATTGCTAAAACTATTTTTTTTGAGATGCATGTTTAAGAAGGGGAAAACCCATTTGTTAAAATTACTTAATCACTGAGTTTTATGTCACGGTTTAAAAAATTTATTAATTTTTAGTGCTGTTTAAATCAGATTGTTGATTTAAAAGATACTGTTACTTTGACCAAACTTTAGTCAAAGCAGAAAGGTAGTTGTTAATACTCATGTCAGAGGCCTTAACTAAAAAGTCAGCTATGCTCAAGGAAAGGACTTAGTCCAACATTTTACTGTTTGACAGAGCATTGTGCTGTGTTATCTCTTAGTAGTAGTTAGCGGCCCACAATAGCTTTGGCTAATGCAAAAATACCTGTACTTTTGAAAGTATTTGAATTTCACGTCGAGAAAATCTTTGTTTGATCTCCTTGCTGTATGGGATTCAGATAACAACTGTAACACAGTAGGGTATTCAAGAACACATTCCAAAAGCACTTTTCTATCATTGTGTTCTCTGTAAGAATTCAGGGTTGAGTCTCATCAGAATCCTTATTAGGATTATTAGTGCTTAAAATATTTTATAGAATTATGGTGACAATTTGTACAAATAGGGTGACATAGAATTATAATGAACTTGATAGTCAAACCTAACCTTTACCTATTTTAATACTCTAGTCACTCCCTCATACCTCATGTGTTTTATGTTTTACTAATTTTCTTGTACTGTGTTACTAATAAGTCCTCTGACATTACCTAAGTCCTCTGACATTTCAGCCTGGAAACTTGTCATTGGTTTCTTAAAATTAGAATAGATTTAAAACAATGATTATTTAGTTAATATTACATGATTGAAACATCCGATAATGAAGCTGAGTATCTTAGAATTCACATTTTCTGGAGTTGCATTTCTCAAAACAAAGTGGATTGGTTTTAATAAGTTTAAGAGTATTTCTAAAAATAAAATGAGGTAGTAAGAATGAGCTCTTAGAACAATACTAAATTGAATAGCTTGTAGTGCAAGCATCACTTAAGTATTTTTAGAATATTGAGAATCTTGTAGATTACATACACTAATGGCCTCATTCTCCTTATTGCTTGTTAATTCTGTGAAAATCAAGAGGAGCATATCAAGGTTGCAGTTAATTCACCACAATGTTAACGTTTAATGGAAAATAAATGAAAATATAGCTTTCATTTGTTATTTTATTCAAGTAGATTTTGCCTGTTTATAAAGAATAAATCACCATAAACTCTTACGTATGTTTAAAATTGATGTTATCAGATGTTTATAGAATTGATGATATTACTAGACATTTTTGTACTGTTCTTAAGAATACCTTTCAGTATTTTGTATGTTGCTTTAATACTTTTAATATTTCCTTTTATAGAATGTTTTCTTCAGATGTTTTAATAGTTTGATATTATTCATTTCTGAATTGATGGTTGAGGGCCTTTTCTTTTTTAAAGAACATTTTCACTACTTGCCATGTAAACTGCCATTTGATCTCCTAAAGTGAACCAGGATATAAATTTAGTAATTAGTATCAATGTATGGGTTTTTTATTTAATGTGGAATTATTATATGGTGATGTTCTTTGGAGTGCTTTCATCTGACTTAATGTATATTTAAACCTTCCATAGTTAAAAAGATATTTACAGTACCTTCATGTTTGGCATTATTCAACACTTTCCAGATTCTTTTAATGTTTTGTCTGATTATCATTTATTATAACCTATGAATGATCTTTTTATGCTTGCCTACTTTTATTCAACCTACAAAATAAAACTTTATTGCATGTACTTTATTGAGTACTTAATAAGCTTCAGTATTCAGTATTGCCAAGCACTTATTAAAGCTTCAACATTTTCTTTATTTCGTTAATAGTATCTTATGAATGTTGAATTATTAGTTTTTTGGGGGGTACAAGCGCAGACGTTTTACATGCATGTACTTTATAGTAGTGTACCCGTTATCCAAATAATGAACGTTATACCCACTAAGTAATTTTCAGCCCTCACACTTCTCCCACTCTCCTACCTTTTGTAGTCTCCAGTGTCTGTTTTTCTATTCTGTATGTCTAAGTATTTTTCATCATTGTAGCATACAATCAAAAATTGGTAAAATTTAAGTGTCAGATTCCTGGTTAAAATTTTTTGAAATGATGGCATAGAAACAGCTTTAGAGGTAGGCCTTCCATCCCATTTTTTTGGGGTAAGATTTATGAGTAGATTGAAAAACATAAAAATTCGGTGGAAATCAGAAGCTAAGTCTTATCTTTAGTAGTGAACTTCCTTTCTATTTTATTCTATTTTATTCCTCTCAATAAGATTTGAGTTTTATTGAGTCTTCATTAGCACAAAAGATCATGATTATCGTCTAGACCAGTGGAGCTTTTGGTTAATATATGTAAATAATACAATTTTTTAAAAAAATTGAAAATTGTTCTTAATTCTAAGTATAAAAATCAGAAATCTGTCTTGGTCTTTAAAAAGAGTACAAATATCTAATGATGTATTTGATTGTTTAGCTGAAAGGCAGATGTTTCAGTCTTTGGAATTCAAAGACTATATTTGTCTAATATTCCTTAAACCAACATTTTATTTGTAGGGTATAATAAAAATCATAAAGTTAAATTTGAATGAGTAAAATCTTGATTTGTGACAGCCTTGTTACTATTCTGTGTTGTGCATTTATAGTTTTCCCAAGGCCACAAGATACTACCGAGCCAGAATGATTCAATTTTTACCATTGTCTACCTCTCACTCCCAGTTTATTACTTTATTGAGATGCACAACACTAGGGAATTCTTGCTATGTGAATGATTTCTTTTGGCCAGGTACGGTGTCTCACGCTTATAATCCCTGCACTTTAGAGGATGAAGTGGTAGGATAACTTGAGGCCAGCAGTTCGAGATCAGCCTGGACAATATAGCAAGACCCGTTTCTACCAGAAATTAAAAAAAACAACAAGCCAGCGGGGTAGTGCGCACCTATGGTCCCAGCCACTCAGGAGGCTGAAGTGGGAGGATTGCTTGAGCCGAGGAGTACCAGGCTGCATTGAGCTATAATCTTGCTACTACACTCCAGCCTGGGCAACAGACCTCTAAGAAAAAAAAAAAAAAAAAAAAAAATCCTCTTGAGAGTCCTATTAAAATAAAAATCACAATCAAATTATCTTTTGAAAAATCAGGTATTTCATATGTGGGTATAATCTCTTGAAGTATGTTATACTTTTGTAGTTCAGAGCAGCTATTTCCTTTTCTTACAGGTAAGGGCTTGTATTTACTTTAATAATTCACAGCATTTATAATGACTTGGATTTTACATTCAAGATGTTATTTTTGGTTTCCTACAATGCCACAGAGGTTATTGTGGCAGCACGTGTGGTTTTAAAAATTTGACAGAACTTACTGGTACTGAGTTTGCCAAAATTACCAGACCAAAAATAATGCATTTGCTTGCATTGGTCTTAAAGGCTGTATTTTGAGATGTTGATTGTATTTTATCCTTTCCAAGAATGATCCTACTTATAAGCATATTACGTCTATCTTACCATTACTTCTGGGCTTAATTCTATTAATTTTGTTTAGATCGACAGCCGTTTATTAAGGCCATGCTAGGAAAACTGTACTGTTATGTAAGGACTGTGCTCACTAGGTTCACTAGGTTGTGAAATATTTGCAGAAATAATTCTTATAAAAGTCATACTGTGATATCGTGCCAAAATGAAGTGCAGAGAAAAGGTTGTAAAAATATAGGGTAGGTAGAGTAAATTCAAAATGAGTGGTATGGAAAGAGAGACCCCGTTTATTTAGAACTGAAGGCAGAGGAGGATTGTAGGATATAGTCTTTTTTGAGGAGGAGAAAAGTTCCGAGGTAAAGGTACAGGAAAGATAAAAATATAGTGCCTTGGGGAAATGTGAAGTGCACAGAAAGTAGGAGATGAAACAGGTATGTTAGTTTGGGACATGATGATAAACAGCCTGCTCTTTTAAGATTCTCTTGTAGGCCATAAAATGTTGTTGATATTTCCAATTGAGAACATGTTATACTTATTTGGTAGCATTCAAGGTCGTGTATCCAATGAACTGGAGTGGAGAACTAATGAAAGAAATAGGAACCTAATTAGAAGGGGTGGACGACAGTCCTTGGTGAGAGGCAATGGCAGTAGATAGATATGATAAGTTTTGTAATGGTGGGTTAGAATTTGGCATTTGATTGAATGTGAGGTAGAGGAGGAGCGAAGAATCAAAGCCCAGAACCAAAGCCCAGAACCAAGGTTCTAGCCAAATCTTTTGTGTATTCCATTAGCCTGCTTTAGAGGAAGGGAGAAGGAATGAGCCCATTTCTGATGATACTTTGAGATGCATGCGTTAAAAGTCCAAAGAGTACCAGCTGCTGAGAAAGTTGCTGCTTTAAGTTGGTATGTATATTTTTAAATGTGGTATTTGTAAAAAACATATTTTTTGTTCCTTTTAAATGTTTTCGAGTGTATACCTGCAAATGTTTAAGTGATACTAATTTTTTTAAATACTCACATAAAGTGAAAATTTTTGTTAATGTGATGTTCAGGCTAAGCGATGTAGGTTTTTATTTGTATTTTGGATGAGATTTCTGCTAGGTAATCAAGACTGTGTAAAAGTCAGCTGTTGTAATCTGTTTAGAAATCTTTATTTTGCTAAAGAATAGTTTTGTGATTATTAGACCTGTTGAGATACTCTTCATTGTTCAGGGCCATTTTAGTAACATTCTTAACAGCTCTTTAAACAAGTAATTTGATATTCTTTGGTTTCCTTAGATACCAGCCTGCCCCTTTTCAGAAAGCTTAGGGATATCTATGTCCTCGAAGATTAAAAAAATTCTTTGCAATTTATCTTTACTGCAGCTTTCTCTTTTGTTACCATGAACTTCTAATATTATATATTTATTTTATTGGTACATGGGGAAATTTCCCTGCTTCGCCTTGTTCTTTAAAAGAGTAACAATCATTTCCTCAATAGCTTTTCAGCTCTTCATACCCAGCAATAGTTCTTAGATTTTATAGCTGATTCTTTGTATCATGTTAATTATGGGTGACAAGCCTGAACAACAACCCAAAGCATCTATCAGCACCAGTCTGTCAGTGATTTTAACTCAAGAGTAGACTCTCGGTGTATTTTTTGAATAAATGGTTATCGATGATAATGGAGATCACAATAAATTGTGCTGGAACCTAACCAGTTATAGATTCCTTGCATGGATATAAGAATGATAAAAGTTACAATTAAAGTGTTACAATACTGAGTTGTCTGTCCTAATCTGAAAGTATTCTTGCTTCCATATAATAGAGAAAATTTTTGTGATGCAGTTACAGTGCTTAATAAAGCTTCATGCATGGAAAGCTCTCAGTAAATGCTTATTGTTATCATTATTGGTGTAAACTAAATCTGAATATTAGTTCATATTTAAGTGGCCCATGTCTTTTGGTATCCATTTTCCCTCTTCAGATTTTTTTTCTCTCATTTTTTTGGGGGAAGACTTCCTTTTTTCACTGGTGCTCAAAATTTTCTATTTTTTAAATTACAGAATTTTCTATTATTGTTGCTACCTTCCTTAGATGATAAATCAGTGGCTGAGCTGACTGGTTTTTATCAACATTGATGTTGTGATATTGGAAACAGAAAGTGTTGATGCTGTCCTGTCTGAAAATAAATAAATAAATAAAACTCTTTGCTTACACTTTCACTGGGCAATTATGTAAAAAAGATCAGTAGTTTTTCCTTGTTTTACTTTTATAATCTGCCTCGTGAAATAACCACACAGAAAACATAGTAATAAGAATCTTTTTTGTAGTTCTCTGTGGCTTATAATCCCTGCCCCCAAATCATCCCAAGCGTTAGGATCCGCCCATGTATTAACAGCTTTAAGAGGAAGTCAGTAGAGGATCCTTGTCAGAACTGTCTTAGTGTGTGATGGCTTGCTTGTTTTTTATGAAAGGATCAGTCATGCCGAAGACATAGCTATGCATAAGGTAATCAGCATGAAATAAAGGGAAGTGAATTAAATATGGTTGTCGATACTGTAGTTGTGAATTTTATTTAACTAGTTAAGGAAACTAAAAGTATGACATCCTTAAAAAGATATTTTTAATGTTTATAAGATAAAATACGTAAAGAAAGTTTTGACAATCTTAGCAAATCCATTGTCAAACTATTACCAGGCTGTGTAACCATCTAGTTACTTAGCAACCTAAGCGAAGCAACAGCATTTAATATTTTGTATACATTTTTAGTAAAGCTGGCTCAAATTTTTAGCATTAGAGACATTTTCTGATATGCAGTGAGCTGTTCCTGCACAGTTCCTTTCTTTAGTGGGTAATTATGTATCACAGGTGGATTATGTTTATCTTTTAATGGTGAAATGATAGTTTTTTTTTTTTTTTTTGGTGAGGGAGCTGGTTGTCTGCCTTCCAAAATGTCTTCTGGTGACTTCAAGATCTGATTAAACTGTCATTGTGTTCTTGCATTCACAGTAGAAGACTAGTATAAATTGCATTATATGAAACTGAATAATAACTATGGTTTAATTTAAAGTAGAAATAAAATCTAAATTCATACATTCAAGCTGTAGGGTTTCAAGATTTTAATTTAGTGAAATGCCAGAACAATTTATTGTATTTAGTTTGAGGAGTATTACATGAGAAGCGCATCTTATGAAATTAGGGCAGAAACATATACAATCCATTAAAGCATGTTAAATTTCACAGTTAATATTCAGTATATGAGTTGCTGAGATTTATTGTCTATGTTGTTTGATTTGTAAAGTCCATTAAGTTACAAATGCTGATTTGAGGAATGGTGGAAAGTTAGAATTTCAAAGTAGCCATGTTTTTTTTTCAGTAGCCTGCAATGCTGTGTATATTATAGGCAGTATCAGATTTTCTTTTTTTTTTTTTGCAAAGTATGGCTGAAGTTGAATTCCCAGTGTGGAACTTATTGATTTTCATGTAGAGGTGAGATAGCCCACAATTGGCTGTTGAATTGGTGTGCTGTTGTCTGTCTTATAATTTTGGAGGAGAAAAAAAAACTGTGGATTTTAATTTTACATTCTTTGTTTTGAAAGGTTATAAAAGTGTTTTCTACACATGTTTCCTGCTGTTAGAAACAAATCCCTGTTAAAAGGATATTGCTAATGGAAACAATGTTTTCTTAAGTTCAAAATATTGCCAGGGAAATATATAGATGTGGAGGGCTACCTTGTCAAAAAGTTGTGCAAGAAAAATCTGTAATTTTTGTAATTGATAATTTGATGTTTATATTTTAATATTAAAATTCTATTTTTTTTTTTTTTGCAAAGTATGGCTGAAGTTGAATTCCCAGTGTGGAACTTATTGATTTTTCATGTAGAGGTGAGATAGCCCACAATTGGCTGTTGAATTGGTGTGCTGTTGTCTGTCTTATAATTTTGGAGGAGAAAAAAAAACTGTGGATTTTAATTTTTACATTCTTTGTTTTGAAAGGTGATAAAAGTGTTTTCTACACATGTTTCCTGCTGTTAGAAAAAAATCCCTGTTAAAAGGATATTGCTAATGGAAACAATGTTTTCTTAAGTTCAAAATATTGCCAGGGAAATATATAGATGTGGAGGGCTACCTTGTCAAAAAGTTGTGCAAGAAAATCTGTAATTTTGTAATTGATAATTTGATGTTTATATTTTAATATTAAAATTCTAATATTTTTAGTGTACTTTGAAAATGTCTGGTTTGTACATTTATATAATCCCTGGGTTTTATTTTATTTTAAAATTTTATTTATTTTACTTCTTTTAATATGGGATCTTGCTCGGTCATCTAGGCTGTAGTGCGGTGGTACAGTCATAGCTCACTGCAGCCTCAAACTTCTAGGCTCTAGCTATCCTCCCGCCTCTGCCTCTTGAGTATCTAGGGCTACAGGCCTGCGCCACCACACTTGGTAACCCAGTTTTTATTTAATAGCAAAATTAGCAAGTATATTTAATATCGTTTCATATAATTTCACATTTTGAGATAAGTTTGAAATTATTATAAATTGTTTTTGTAGATACTATTAAATTACTAAGCATTTTAAAGACGACTTCATGGAGGAATTATTCTATTGGATTTGGGCTTGAGTTGCAGATTTTGTTTCTGCAGTAATTATGGACCTTTCTATTTCTTCATTTTATAATGAGGAGACTCTGGTTTTAAAACTTTCTTGAAGGGTTTAATGATGAAAATGATAAGATTCGGTATGTCAAACAATGATAAACTTCTGGAAGAAGTAGTCATTTTTGTTTTCTGCCTTATAGATTGACACTCTTTAATATTTAATTAAGTGTTTAATTAAAACATAGTCTTGCATAGAAAAAAATCTTGAAGATCTCTATTTAGGAGGTCTCTGAGTTAGCTCCCAGTTTTTTAAAAAATTTAAACTTTTTTACACCAATAAGCAAAGATGGAAGTTTCCAGTTTTAAAAAACTCTGTTTCACACGAGTTTCTGAATTCCATCCACTTTGCTTTATTCTTTCCACTATTCATGTTACTTTCCATAAGTCAGTTTATTTATTCATGCCTCCCTCCCTCCCTCCCTCCTTCCCATTTGCCCCTCCCTCCTTCCTTCCCTCCCTCCCTCCTTCGCTCCCTCCTTGCTTCCCTCTTTCTTTTCCTCCCTGGCTTCCTCTCTCCCTCCTTTCCCCCACCTCCTTCCCTCTCTCCCTCCTATGTTTCTTATTGTCAAAAACATTTATTAGGTGCTAGCTCTTTGCCAAGCATTGTGCATTGGTTATACTCACTGGTAAGGTAGCACTGAAGTCATAGACATGAAAGCCATCTTTCATCATAACTGTTTTCAGTTAGCTCACTATCTTTTGAAAATGTTACTTTGTGATAGGGATGAGCACTCCGTACTGTGGACAAAAATGACACTGTACTCCTGATGTGTGGTAGAGGTTTAGGGAAGCAGTCAGTTAGACATTCTAGTGATGGACCCAAATTGAAAAGGAACAGTAGTTAGCCAAGGGACAAGTGGCAGAGGAGATTCCAGGCAGAAGTAACAGCATAACTATACCAAGAAAGACAGAGAAGTGAGAGTAAGCTTCTATGACCCAAGAACATAAAAGCGAATTACATAATACTTAAACAAGAAAACCAGGAAGGAAAGAAAGGATGGTCTTTCTCAAGTGTAGGTATATTCGCTGAAATAAATCTTTCAAAAAATGAAATATTTTCCAGAAAGTTTATTAATATATTTGATGTATCTTTTTAATCACCAGGATATTCTACTAGTCATGAAAATCACAAAGTGATCAGCAAAAGTCATGATCCATAAGGCGCACTTACTCTCTTAATTACATTACGTAAATTTGTGACATTGTGCACTTGTGTCATTTCTGTATCTTCTGAATCATTGTATTGCTTGCAGGTTAAGCCTCAGTGCCTTGAACAAAGTATGTACCCAATAAATTTTTAGGCTTGGTTTGAAAAGATTTATCTTGAAGAAAGATAAACAGAAAATTTCAACAAAAGACATTTTATTTATTCATTTATTTATAGACAAGATCTTTCTTTTTGTTGCCCAGGCTGGAGTACAGTGGCCTGATCATAGCTCACTGTAGCCTGGAACTCCTGGGCTCAAGCGATCCTTCCATCTCAGCCTCCCAAGAAGCTAGAACTATAGGCACATGCCACCATGCCCAGCTAATTTTTTTATTTTTTGTAGAGATGGAGGTCTCTTTATTGCCCACTCTGGACTCGAACTCCTGGTCTCAAGCCATCCTCCCGCCTTGGTTCCCCAAATTGCTGGGATTTACAGGCATGAGCCACTGTGCCTGGCTACAAAAGACATTTTAAAACTAGTTTAAAAGCTTAATTGAAGAGGACTCAAGATTACTCAATAGCAACTGCTGTACAAATGACAACAGATAATGGTAGTAAGAATCTAGAGAGGGAGAGGTTTTTTTTTTTCAGTTTGAGGCAGTCAGGTTGGCTTTATGGCACAGGTGGTTTTTAAACTATCAAGTTTATTCTGAAAGGTGGAGGGGAAAGATGTTTTCTATGTGAATAAAAAATCTTGAGTAAAAGTCAGTTTCAGAGGTATATTCAGAAATACTGAGCAAGTAAGTTTGACAGAAACAGAAGGCTGAAGTAAGTATTTTTGAAGTTTGATCTGTTTGGGCTCTGTTTCCAGTTTTGCTTTTTAATTCTCTTTCTCTCTCTGTCTTTTAGGTTGTCAATTACCATTCCCCTTTCATTCCAGCCCCAGTTGCAACTTTCCTGTTATTAAAATAGATACAATAGGGCTGGGCGCAGTGGCTCAAGCCTGTAACACCAGCAGTCTGGGAGGCCAAGACGGCAGGATAACTTGAGGTCAGGAGTTCAAGACAAGCCTGGACAACATAGAGTCCTGTTTCTATGAAGTACTAAAAATCAAAAATAAATAAGTATTTGTGTGTGTGTGTGTGTGTGTGTGTGTGTGTGTGTGTGTGTGTGTGTGTGTAGTGGATATGTCTGTGGTCCCTACTCTCAGGAGGCTGATGTGGGAGGATTGCTTGAGTCTAAGAGTTGGAGACTGCATTGAGCTGTGATTGTGCCACTGCAGTCTTAGCTGAGCAGCAGAGCAAGACCCTATCTTTTTTTTTTGAGGTGGAGTCTTGCTCTGTTGCCAGGCTGGAGTGCAGTGGCGCAATCTCATCTCACTGCAACCTCCGCCTCCCGGGTTCAAGCGATTCCCCTGCCTCAGCCTCCCAAGCATACACCACCATGCCTGACTCATTTTTTGTATTTTAGTAGAGACGGGGTTTCACCATGTTGACCAAGATGGTCTCGATCGCTTTACCTTGTGATCCGCCCGCCTCAGCCTCCCAAAGTGCTGGGATTACAGGTGTGAGCCACTGTGCCTGGCCAGACCTTGTCTCAAAAAAAAAAAAAAAAAAAAAAACAAGAAAAAAAACCGGACATGCTATATTACTAGATTTGTTATGCTAAGTTAGAGTGAAATAATAATACATGTACTTTTGGAGACATTTTAGAAACATTTCTGAGATCACCCTTTGTCGAGTCACAACCCCAAGTGTGTTCTTCCATATGAAATTATTTTTAGAGTTTGTTCCAGTTTTATACACATTTATGGTTTAGAGTGAAATTAGGAATATTACTAGAGGCTGGCAAGATGGATGGAAGGTGAGAAATCAGCTTTGAGATTTTTGCAGATGTTCAGAAAGAAAGATGTTAGGATAGGGATTGAAAGCAATGGGAAGAGGATTAAGGTATTTCAGGGTAAGAATCAATAGGACAGTGAATGTGTACCACTTTAAAATGAAGTACCTTTTGTATTGACAGAGCTGTATTTTACCCAAACTTAAGATGAATAATACTCCAGAGGATTTTTGGTTTCAAAACTATTGAAGACGAGGCTAATTTCATTTGTCTGTGAGTGTATCCATGCACACATGCACATATATATTTAGTAAGCTTGGTTTAAAGAAGATCTGTTATTTCATAGTAGATGAGATTTTCTTTTACCACTTCACACGAATGCATTTCTTTGTTATTGTAAGTTAGCAATTGAAGAATATATGTATAATTCATGCTAAATTAGTATATTGGTCTAGAAGGTTTGTCAGGAGACTAATAATGGAGTAGAGGCTTCTTTAATACGTATGACTGTATAAAACATTATTAATGTTAACAGATGTTGCACTTTAATCCCCTAGAATGATTGTTTGGTACCAGCAGGAGATTTATTAAGCCTGAATTGTGTGAAATTGTGTGTGCATAAGCTGCAACTTAGATTGTAAAAACGTTACTGAAAACTGTTAAAAAGTTTTAGCTATAATTTGGCAGAGAAGTATTAACTATGCTAAAAGAAGTATGTGTGTATGGTTGGCCCCTGCACCTTAACCTTTTTATCATTTATCTTCTTGTATTAATGTCACTGAATTATTAATTCATGAGCCAGGGTGGGAAGGGTAAAGGCACCATTTAAATGTGTGGCAAATTCATCCTTATCGCCAGAGACATGAAAAAAAGTCATTTTGTGTTATCTGTAAAATGGAAAGGACATTTTAAAATTTCATTTACAGTAATCTACTTCACTTCCAGTCAAACACCTAGATTATTACTACCATAATATAATGTTATTAAAAATTTGTAACCTTCTCCACTCTTTTGTCTTATATATATAATGTTGATAGAAAAATTTAGCCTTGATTTATTTCAATGTGATACTTGTTAATTGTAGGTTAAAAATGTTACTTTTACGAATGATATGTTACAGTTTGACTTAAATTTTAAGGAACAGTAGACTTACGAAAATAAAATCTTTAATAATAACAATCGAGGAATTTTCATTGAGGGGAATCTGCATATAGAGAATTGGAAAGCTCTCTAAATATATGTTTCAAAGAAATGTTTGCATTTATTGTGACTTCATAATTATTTGGGAATAAGATTGGTGATTTTGACCTTGTAGAACTTTTAGCTTTATACAAGAAACCTAGCAAATTAGAATTTAACATTTTCTTGTTGATTGTAATGTGGATCTGGGATATATCCAGTATTTCACATGGGTAAGTAGCTATGGTGACAGAAATTTCAAGAGTTTGAAGCCACTATTACCAGCAGCTCTTCGAAACCATCATGCTAATGGAACAATACCTCAGGGGTCTTGTCCAGACCTCATCACTTTTCATTCTCCCGTTACTTACTATTTTGTTTGGTTTTATATACTCTCATGCCAAACAAAGTAGTAAGATAAGTTACTGTGGTAATGTCCTTTGTTTTCTTTTCTAGAATTTTCCCCCCAAAACTCTAAGATGTACATGTGGCTCTGTTACACACACTGAAAACACTAATTTTTTTTTTTTTTTTTTTTTTTTTTTTTTTTTGAGATCGTCTTTTCATCACTTGGGCTGGATTGCAGTGGTGCAATCTTGGCGCACTACACCCTCAGCCTCCCCAGTTCAAGCATTTCTCGTGCCTCAGCCTCCAGGGTAGCTGGGATTACAGGTGGTGCCACCACGTCTGGCTAAATTTTGCATTTTTGGCAGAGATGGCGTTTCACCATGTTGTCCAGGCTGACCTCAGCCAATCCACCGGCCTCGGACTCCCAAAGTGCTAGGATTGCAGGTGTGAGCCAATGCACCTGGCCTGAAACTCTAATTTGTTTTGATCAGTAAATAATGCTACTTTGTTTTATTTTTCTTATTCTAGTATGGTTAATTTACCTGTATATTAACATTTAAATTAGTTTCTTAAAATAATAAACTGAAGTTGATTGGATTATTTTATTTTATTTATTTATTTATTTATTTTTATTTTTTTTTGAGATGGAGTCTCGCTCTGTCACCCAGGCTGGAGTGCTGTGGCCGGATCTCAGCTCACTGCAAGCTCCGCCTCCCAGGTTCAGCCATTCTCCTGTCTCAGCCTCCCGGGTAGCTGGGACTACAGGCGCCGCCACGTCGCCCGGCTAGTTTTTTGTAGTTTTAGTAGAGACGGGGTTTCACCGTGTTAGCCAGGATGGTCTCGATCTCCGGACCTCGTGATCCGCCCGTCTCGGCCTCCCAAAGTGCTGGGATTACAGGCTTGAGCCACCGCGCCCGGCTGATTGGATTATTGTGGCAGACATGAATAGTTATTAGTTCATTATGTGACTGAACTGCATCCAGTTATCTTGGTCTTAGGATTGTTCATCTATAAACAGGAGTTGGCGAACAATGGCTAGCCATCTGTTTTGTAAGTAAAGTTGTATTGGCACATAGCCAATGTCATTTGGGTATGCATTTTCTGTGGCACCTTTCACACTGCAGTGGCAGACATACGTAGTTATGGCACAGACCATATCACTCTTAAAGCCTAAAATATTTACTGTCTGGTCCTCCATAGAAAGAGTTACCAAACTTCTGATCTGATATCTATAGTATCAGTCTACATAAAATGCTGGTTCTAATCTTTACAAATGTAATGGAATATAATTTATAATTTTAAGCTCAAGAGATTTGAAGATTCACTAGTTTTTATCATCATTGATAATTTTTTTTAAAGCAGATTTTTGCTTTTCTTTATATGTGGAGTAGCAACAATAAGTGATAATTTTCCTGAAAGTTTTCTGAATTGAAACATTTTAAAACCATTTAACTATTGCAAAATACGTTAGTCTGTTACCAGATGAAGGAGTCTTGGCAAGTAATTCAAGCTTCTAGTCATTTTCTCTGCTTTTATAACCTATGTTTCTTTTTTATTAAACATCCCTGCTTTATTACTACTTTAATGTTTTCTGAAATTTTAATGGGTTTTAAAATTATATTTTAAAGTTGAAAAGCTCTTTTCTAAAAAACACATACCTCTCCTCCATGTTTGAGTAGTTAAGAAGCACTAAAACATAAATTTTAATTT
>NW_016807417.1:1385184-1436975 GCF_001698545.2 Rhinopithecus bieti | reverse complement strand
AAAAAAAAAAAAAAAAAAAAAAAAAAAGTTAGTTATTTATAAATAATTGGTATATTCCTTTTCTGTACAACTCAAGAAAATCCTTTTATTTTGAGTTTTACTTGTAGACACAGATATAAATGGTATGGAACATTCGGCGTAATCGGGACTAATCCAGCTAAGGCATAGAAACTTGTTCTTTCTTGAAGAAGTCCCTGATGTTTTGAATTTTGATTATCTGTAGTTTTCCTGGGAAGGCAAAGTGTGAAATATATGAGTTAAATGTTTCAGGTTATTGTATTATGTCTGTCAGTATAATAATTTGTAAGTAGATTTCAAAAACAAAGATTTTCTGATATAGTTGCTTCTTTTAAAGATGTGAATTAGAATAATTGCCGAGACATATTTTGATAGAAGAAACAAGTCCTTAGTTAAAGATATTGCAGAAGCCCCCAGATGGCTTCCTTAACGTTCCTTACTTAAGGTAGAATCAGGACCATAAGTTTATCATTGGGAAAACTGGAAAATGATGGAATCATAGATTTATAATCTCTTCCTACCCTTATATGGTTACTGAACTTGAGACCTAGATGCTTCTTAATTACTGCAGTCCTGGTAGAGGCAGGTTGAGCCACGATTCTATGTAGTGTGCTCTTGATCCGAATCTTGACCTCTTCATTAAGATGACTGATTGATCTAGGTACATGTCTCAAGGAAACACAGATCCAGAAACTTCTGTTAGTTACTTCTCTTATCTTCTCATCACATTTATTACCATTAAGTTTTGGGAGGTTTAGTAATTATTATTTAATGCTTATTGTGGATCTTGGTCATTTTCTTGCGTGTTTAATTCTCATAAGATTGTTAATTTCTTGAAAGCTGCAGCTATATCTTAATCTGTTTTATAATACCTTTAGAACCTAACACAGGACCAATTAATACATAAAGTAAAAAAAATTAATGAATAACACTCATTTTAGCACTGGATATCCATTAAAAATGTCTAGGAAATACTCACTGGATATTCATTGACTTGAATGAACATACATGAAATTATAGTGGTAATGTGATCACTTTATGTTAAAGGCAAGCAATGTAAGCTTAGATAACATATATTGACGTAGTTTGCAAATGAATTGTATCATTTATTAATGACAAAGGCAGTGTGCTATAGCATTTCACAAAACTTTCTTTAGCTTCTTACTGTGTATTCTTTATAGTTAATTTTTCACATATATATAATTATTATTATTATTATTTTTTGAGATGTAGTCTTGCTCTGTCTCCCGGACTGGAGTGCAATGGTATGATCTCGACTCACTGCAGCCTCTACCTCCCGGGTTCAAGCGACTCTCCTACCTCAGCCTCCTGACTAGCTGGGATTACAGGTGCCCACCACCAGGCCTAGCTAATTTTTGTATTTTTGTAGAGATGGGGTTTTGCCATGTTGGCCAGGCTGGTCTCGAACTCCTGACCTCAGGTGATCCACCCACCTCTGCCTCCCAAAGTGCTGGGATTTACAGGTGTGAGCCACCTCGCCCAGCCAATTTTTCATATTTATTTTTAAGATCATTTGACGTATTTTACTCAGATTACCTCATTACCTCTAAGAAACCTCTGACGGTGATATTGATGATCTAATACACGACATCCTGGGTCATTATTATTTCATTTAGTGGTTGTATATATAGACCAAGAGAGAATTTGAATATTGATTCAGGGAATGGTTAGTAACGGTGATTTATGGACAAAGGATCCAGTGCAGTGAGCCAAACGTAAGATTGCATCTTACGAGTGAGCCACGTTGAGTTTTTTCTGTTATTCTTGCCCAAATGATGATTAGTCCATAATCTTTTTTTTTTGAGATGGAGTCTCTCTGTCGCCCAGGCTGGAGTGCAGTGGCCAGATCTCAGCCCCGCCTCCCGGGTTTACGCCATTCTCCTGCCTCAGCCTCCCGAGTAGCTGGGACTACAGGCGCCCGCCATCTCGCCTGGCTAGTTTTTTGTACTTTTTAGGAGAGACGGGGTTTTCACCGTATTAGCCAGGATGGTCTCGATCTCCTGACCTCGTGGTCCGCCCGTCTCGGCCTCCCAAAGTAATCTTATAGATGTTAATATTAAAACATTTGTTCCATGACTATTAAAGATGCATTGCTAGTTATACTGGAGGAAAAATTTATATATTTATTTTTTGACTTACTATGAGCAACTTCTCTAGTAGTTTGGTTGATAAAATTTATCAGTGTAGAGTAATTAGTTAACTTATAACGTATAATTTAGGCACTTTAGTAATGAGTAAATTAAGATAGCTCAACTGGAAATAGTAAAATTAAGTTAACATTTAGCTGTTATTACCTAAGGGATGTTTTGCTCATGTAAACATTTTGAAAATCAACTCATTATTCTTTTAGTATTTCCTCACTTTCATATCTCAAGATGATTTTGTTCTGTATTCATTTTTTTATTCTAAAGGAAAAGATAGTAAAATAAGTTTATCTGGTCTACAAAATTAGTGAGAGTAGTGATTTTAGAACATGGACTTATTTCTCAGCCCTTCTGCTTCCTTACTGTCCTTGAGTAGGTTAAGTTTTCTGCTTTTAAGATAAAATGGAGGTAATATATATTTCTTAAGGTTGTTGGGAAAATTACATGAAAGAGTAAGCACACTGTTGTTATCTGTCTAGTTTAGCTGTAATTTTTTTGGGAGCCTGACTGTGTGCAAGGCAGTTACAACTTTTTATTAGGATGAGTTATTTTTAAACTACAGTGTAATCTCCCTGTGGATGAGAAATTTTGTTTCTTTTTTTCCTCAGTACACAACATATGTAATAGGTGCTCAGTAAATATTTGTTGAAGGAATAATTTGGTGAATAGTGGAAAGAATGGCTTTCTAGTTAGCCTTGATTGGGATCTAAGCTCTGCTACTTATTAGCTGGGTAATTTAGGTTGAGTTATTTTACCATTCTGAGCCTCAGATTTCTGATCTTTATAATACTGATCTTGCTTTTTTGGTAAGGATTAGTGATATGTATCTGATACAGTATTTCAGACAACACAGAAGTTAGCTTTTCCCAGTTTGGGGAAAGAAAAGTTATTTTTCAATGACAGTCCTCTCCAATTTTAAAAGACATTGTATTGCCTCTGAAAATTTTTTTTTCTTTTTTTCTTTTCTTTTTTTTTGATATGGTGTCTCGCTGTGTCACCCAGGCTGGAGTGCAGTGGCGCGATCTTGGCTCTCTGCAACCTCCACCTCCTGGGTTCAAGCAATTCTCCTGCCTCAGCCTCCTGAGTAGCTGGGGTTACAGGCACACACCACCACGCCCAGCTAATTTTTTGTGTATTTTTAGTAGAGACGGGGTTTCACCATGTTGGTCAGGCTAGTCTCGAACTCCTGACCTTGTGATCCGCCCTCCTTGGCCTCCCAAAGTGCTGGGATTACAGGAGTGAGCCACCGTGCCCGACCTGAACTTTCTAATAGTCTAGAGTCCTCATGCATTTTTTTTTTTTTTTGAGTTGAATTACAAGTACTATGACTAGAAATATTTCCTGAGTGTCTACTATGTCTGCGAAACGAAGAAATTTTAGTAAAGGGTAAGACCAATGATGAATATTAAGGGGACTTTTGTATGAATAGTTTAATTAATGTCTTCTAGAGTTGATAGCAGTGCCTGCAGAAGATGGAGAAAGAGGATGGTGACTAGTGGCTGGCCACGTGGTTCTAAAATCTCTATGAGCATTGCCAGCTCCAGCCCTGTCCTTGTGAAGGAAAGAAAATAAACTCAAACCCCAAAGAATGCTGAATGTCTGAAGCTTCTAAGAAAGCCTTTCTGATTAGCTAACTAACTGAAGGAAAACTCCCAGGGGTAACGATGTGTTCTCTGATGTTAAGAAGGGGAAATCTAGTCTGTAAAAATTACACATAAAATATTTCTGAAAAGTGAATAACTTGATTGAGGTTCAGCTAAAGTGAAATAAAACTGTAATTTATTTTTTATTTTGTAAGCCTTTGCATAGAAGATGAAAAGGCAGGGTTGGGTTAGTATCATCCTTTTTTGTGTTTGTTTTGGTAAAATATAGAAAAGCGACTTCTGTTAGTAAATTCTGTCTCATAATGATTATAATTTTATGATGCAAATAAGATCAGAGACTGATTTTGTAAAACTGGCTTCAGTTTTCATTTAGAGTTGACATATATTTAGTACATAGAATTTAGGCTTACCTAAAACATTAATGTTTCATTTTACACAGCATTAGTGCATAATAACAAGGATGGGTGACTGGTAGTTCTCATGCTAAGCTGGCTCTTTTCTTTTCCTGTTCTCTTCGTGCTTATAATTGTTTTCGGCTTAATATCCAGTGTTTGCAGTAGTTCACTGTACATGAGTAGAAACCAAAAATAAAGCTTTAGATAGCACTCCTTATGGTGGCTTTGCTCCTAGTAGAATATCAACATTAGTTAACCAGTTTTAGAAAATTGTAGTTTAATTTTCTTTTGCCCTTATTAATTTGAAATGTGTTATACTCTATTTCTTTCAATGATGCTTATCAATAAACATTTTATTCTATATTTGTTAAATAAGCCTCATCACATAATAAGGCTAGATGTGATTTCCTGATAGTGTAATGTACATATGTGGCTTAAAATTAGTTAACAGTGTTGTCCTTTTAAGGACACACTGCACAGGATATTTAATGCAGCTAATAAATGGAAGCAGGTTACTGTCTGAAAGACTACAGCTGACTGTACATTGCAAGTAGTGTATAAAACATTGAGGGCTGTTGGGATATACACAGCTGAAGCATATTCCTGGAAGTCACTGCTCAGCTTTGGAAGGTTTGGTAGTAATGATGCATAAGTTGACTTTTTACATGACAGAGTAATAGGATACTTAGATTTAAAAAAATGACAGGTTTGGTAGACAATGGTTTGTGGTTTATAGGAACAAGGTTAGGATGAAATTGTTTGAATCTTATTTGAAGGATAAGGAAAAAGCAGAGGTGGGAGTAGGTTGTACGTTAGAAGTGGTTTGGATTTTTGACAGTCATAGTCATTTACAGTTTAAGTAGAAATCTGCGGTATCCTGTTTTACTAAGAAATGAACTATTACTTAACAAACATTACCAGGAGCTTCACCATGCACTACACCTCTACTCTCCCAGTTCCTCCCCCACTTCATCCTAAGCTCTTTGATGTTCTTGGAAAAAGGTTTTCTAAAACTCAAATATTAATGTGGGAATCATTTGAAGTAATCTTTTCTGTTTGTTGAAAGGAAATTTAATAGACCTTTTCTGGTTTTGTTACTTGTTTTTGTTTTGCTTTATGAAATGCTGTTAATGAGCTTTTTGCAGTTACAGAATTTGAAGGACAAATATTAGCTGTATCTATGCCAGTGGTTTGGCTCCAATATGATTTAGAAGGAATGCCTTCTTGGGATTAGTGTCATCATATTTGATTATTTATTCGTTCTATTCTTAGCTGATTGTGGTTTGTTAGGTATTTCAACTTTCATTAACATTTGTTTAATGGAAGGTTGTTTAAAACTTGGGTCACAGCAATAAAATCGTTTGATTTAGTTTCCAAATTGCACTTAAAGCTTGAGGTATTGGAAATAATATTATTTGATGTAAAAGTGATTGGGCACAGGTTGTAGAATGATAAAAATAAATTTGATATTCTTTTTACTTATTCGTTACACAGGCAGATTGACTTAAGCTTTATTTTCATAAAAGAAGCCATGATTTTATACATTCTAGAACCTATTTCCATTTGTCTGAAACAACCACTTACACCAAGTCTCATAATTGAATGATATATACTTTTAAAATTGTGTTTCATATTCTCAAACGGTCAGAATACACTGAATTTTTAGTATATAAAAATTTTCATGAGGTGTTCTTTCCTGGCCAAAGACCACAATAGAGGTCTTGATTGTGTGGTTTCTTCCTCCTTTTTCCCTTCACTAACAGAGGTTTTCCTATCTTGGCAGCTGTTTCCTACAAGGCAGTCATCAGTCCCTGATTTCTTCCTTCCTCCTCCTTCCCGCAAACAAGGGCTCTTTTGAATAGTGGATGACTGAAGACAGACTAATCTTGGATCACTTTAAGAAAGTGGAAACGTGTGCAAGAGTTGAGCATGTGGGCAAGCTGCCTGTATGCACTAGCTCATTGAAATCAAACAATAAAAACTTGGACAGTAAAAATTCTTTGCTTGGAATCTAGAGTGGTCCAAAGGCTGACTTAATTTTACTTGTAGCAGTAATGTACTTCATCTAAATTATTCTGATTGCTGATCAGATCATTGAACAGACTGTAAGGATATAAGGAATTGTTCATTGATGGCCTTTTGAATGTGACAAACCATGAGATTATCTAACTTTTTAAAATGTTTTATATAGAATAACTTTCAGTTTTAAGGCAGGCACATTGCTACAGCAGTTGTAAACTGCAAGTTACTTTTGAATAGTCTATGGGAGCTCAGAGTGAAAAATGTATAGAGCCAGCCAGCTAGTTTTGCAGGGATGTGTGCCATGTGTCTCCATCAGATTAATTTTGGATACATCATTTTTCTTTTTGAGGAAGTTTGCATTTTCCTTTGTTTCTTTGGACAGATAAGCATCTGAGGTGTTCTTAAATGGTATACTACTGATGTTGGTGATGCCCCTGTCCCCCCCGTGTCTTCAGTGCTTTCGGAGAGACCTAAAACTTGGACCAATTCAGAGCAGGATCCTTAGGGAAGCATTTACATCTCTGAAACTATGGGCCTGAATGATTTCAGATTAATTTCTTACATTATTTTTGTTGTGTTCTTAATAAAGCAAGATAGCACCTTTATAGGTAATAAGTGTTTCAAACCATTTAACATCTGCCTACTTTTCCGTTCAGGTTACATTATAATGAACTGATAGTAAAATGTTATGTACTGCTAATAGCATCTTACATGATACGCTCTATGAAGCATGTAGTAAATCCACAGTAGGTCAGATAATGTGCAAGAACTCAAAAGTTATCAGGAAAATTTTGTTTTCTAAATTTTCTCTATGGTTTAGTGACAGCATCGAAGTGATGTAATGAGTTTGTTTTACTGAGTTATATATATATAACCTCAGAAAGGGAGGGAAGAATTCCCTCACTGCTGCACTTTATAGAACTCTTCAGAAAACTTGGTGTAAGAGTATTACTTAGAAGAAAATAATAGGAAACGAACATGAAGAAACTGTAAGATGTTCCTTTAACAGAAAAGTTTGTAATTTCCTTTCTCTCAGAGGCTAAATGAGGAGGCTGGATATATTTGGGAAATGCCTTCATTTTATGTGTATTATAAGGCTAATGTTTGCTGTGATTCCTCACACAAGCTCAGAAAGAAGTAAAACAGTTGGACAGAACCCAGCAAATGACCTGGTCTCATGTGATCCTAGAAGCCGAGAAACACTAAGTCATACTCCTGAAGTTTTTGTACACTATCCATTTTGGAGAACTGGATCCATAGGGGCTATGAAAACCTAGCAGTCAGGGAAATAAGTTTGACTTGGTGATTAGGAATGTGGCATTTTCAGAATCCCTTTGTATATGGCATTATTTTGCCACATACAAATTTTGGCAATTTGATTGTCAAAAAGGCAGTCAACCTTTTTGGGCTTTGACTGTTTTCAGAATGTAAGATTCAGATACCCAGTGTATAGGAGCAGCCTCCATAGTGCACATAGAATCAAAATATATTTTATATTCAGGAGAGAGAGGGAGGAACGGAGAGAGGATTGTCACTTCTGCAATTTTTTGTGATGTAGAAAGACCATAGAGTAAATGATGGATTTGTTTGTTTTTCAGATATGAAGATCAATGATGCAGACTGCTGGTTTTGATGAAGCTGGGCATTTATAACTAGATTCATTAAGGAATACAAAGAAAATATTTAAAGGGATCAATAATGGTGTCTTCTGGTTGCAGAATGCGAAGTCTGTGGTTTATCATTGTAATCAGCTTCTTACCGAATACAGAAGGTAAGATCCAGTTTACATTTTGTTTTTTAAATCCAGAAGAACTTGAACTGTACAATCTTCTTTATATGGAAGTACCTAGAATATTCGTTTATTATTTTAAAAATAGGCATTAAAATGATCTCCTGAATATTGAATTCTTTATTAGGTGGTCAAGTTCTTTTGATAACACAGATATGATATAGAAAGTGCTAGATATGTGAATTTATATTTTACATACATTTATGAAGTATAACCATTCTAAATAATCCCAAGGGAACTAAATGAAAGCTCTGTTTTGGTATACATTTTGCATTTATTCACTACATTTATTTTAGTAAAACGGAAAGTATTTTGTGGAAACTCTTTCATCTTTAGTAACATTTGCTTAAGTGTGGGCATAATTCTAAAATTCCTAAGTTAAAATTTTAATCTTTTATGAAAAGTTACTTTTAATAATAGTTCATCTTTTATGTTGTTTATATCTTTAGCTATATGTATGTGTGTGTATGTATATTCTTTGTAATGTTAAATTTGCAGAAATATAATAATTATTTCTTTGTACTTAAAAGTAGATGTGGACTTTTTCTTAAGCACTATTGCATTATTTTTATAAATCTAGGAATAGTAATGAGTGTATTTTTCAAGACCTGATTTTAAAGAAATAAATATACTTTTGAAGACTCATGAAATAATTGGGACCATCATTTATTAACTACTATATAGATTTCTGGTATCCGTTGTTTTCTTAGTCTTAAATATTATTTCCATATGAAAATAACACACATGCAGGTGTTTTTAGAGCAGGGTAGAAGTTAATATGGAGCTAAGATGTATAAATTTTATAGCTAATTGATAGTGGCAGTTATTGGCATGAAAATATATTAATCTTGTAAAGTTTGTGAAGGGTATAAAATCTCTGAGAAATGCATATAAAATATAATGGATTAAAAAATTCCAATTAAATATTCTTGAAAAAATGTTTAAGAATTAAAAAATTGATTTTATATGTACTTTTAAGTGATCTCACTTACACCTATTATTAAAATGATAGGTGGAGAAGGGGCATACTGTCAACTAATAGAAGCGTATTATTCCATTGTCTCTGTAATAAGCTTCAAAGTAACGTTTTAATTTTGCTGAAAGAGTTTTACTTGAATTGCTTGTTCCTACATTTTATCATGTTCTCCTTGTCTCTCTAGTCCTCTACCTTCAGTATATTGTTATAATGTAATATAATTTAAATAAATAACAAATTTAGAAATACTTAAAGTAAGAATTTCTGTATTCAGAAAGTAAATAGTGTTCACTTGGGTTTAAGTCACACTTGGAAGTTACAATCTTTGGGTTAATATTTTATTTTCAGATGACATTGCTCTTTGCTTTAGAACTGAAGATGCGTCATATCTAACATCATATGTAATCTCTCTGAATGAATAATACTATCATGATAAACAGTGAACAGGAATTGTGTTTAATAATATAAATTTCTGGCTTGGATTGTTGTGAAAAATTTGTATGTAGTCTGATTTTGCATCTCATTTTTGGGGGGAGAAACCTCACTGAATTCTTGCTGTTATGTTTGAATGTTTTTTAAACATTTAAAAAAGATTCCAGGTGTGGACCAATGGCTCATTAGTCCACATAATGAAAAAATTTCTAATCAAGTTAGAGACCACTTTGCTTGCACAGTAGCTTAACTCAGTGGGGGGCTAGCAAACAGAGACTTTTTTCATGAGATACTGCAGCTTTATTTTCAGTGTCATCTATCAGGTCAGGATTCAAATCTGCTATTAGGAGAAATTTCATTTTTGGCGCATCAGGCCAGAGGGTATTGCTTCTGAAGCACTTCCCTCCTACGGGTAAAAAGAACCTGGGACGAACCCATACTGCTAATTGTAAGAGTATACACAGTTAATACACACTGTTAGAACATTGATCCAGTATCACATGGGTTTGTCTTAGAAAGAGAAAGTCTTACATGACGTGATAGTTGTTTATTGCCAGAAAGCAGATAATGCTCTGTGAACATCTATAGAGAAAGCCAAGCAACGTTAGGTAAGAAGGCATAGGAAGGCAGATATAAATTTAACTATTCAGCCATTGAGTTTCTTTTAGGCCCTTACATGATTGTAACCTTTTAACATCTTACAGAGTTTAGTTCTTTTTGTACCAGTTTCTAGGTTCTTGCAGGTAAACTCAGATAAGTTTTCCTGAGTGATTTCTTCCCTCTTTCCTCATTTATTGAGTGACTAAATTGAGCTGCATGCTTAGGATTCAAAATACACAAGGAAAATAATGCATTAGGCACGGTTCTTTTTTTGTTTGTTTTATTTTATTTTTTATTTTCCCAAAAGTTATTGGGGCACAGGTGGTATTTGGTTACGTGAGTAAGTTTTTTAGTGGTGATTTTTGAGATCCTGGTGCACCCATCGCCCGAGCAGTATACACTGCACCATATATGTTGTCTTTTATTCCTCACCTCGCTCCCACTCTTCCTGCCAAGTCTCCAAAGTCCATTGTACCATTCTTATGCCTTTGTGTCCTCATAGCTTAGCTCCTACATAACAGTGAGAACATGGGATGTTTGGTTTTCCATTTCTGAGTTACTTCACTTAGAATAATAGTCTCCAGTCTGATCCAGGTGACTGCAAATGCTGTCAATTCATTCCTTTTTATGGCTGAGTAGTAGACCGTCATATATGTATACACACACACACACACCACAGTTCCTTTATCCACTCGTTGATTGATGGGCATTTGGGTCAGTTCCACGATTTTGTAGTTGTGCTGTAAACGTGTGAAGGCATGGTTTTTACTCTTGAGAAGCTCATGGTCTTGTGCGGGGATTGAAACCTTAACCTGTTGGTGCCTTGAGGGCAGCGGACTTGAGGTCAGATAAGAAAGTGCTTGTCAGAGGACCTGTGATTACCATTCCAGTATTTAGCTTGGTTTTTCCAGTCTTCTGCCTTTCAGTAGAAAACAAACATTAGGATTTTTAAGTAATGACAACTAATTAAGATTTTGTTTAAAAAATAAGCGTGTATCCGCCGGGCGCGGTGGCTCAAGCCTGTAATCCCAGCACTTTGGGAGGCCGAGACGGGCAGATCACGAGGTCAGGAGATCGAGACCATCCTGGCTAACATGGTGAAACCCCGTCTCTACTAAAAAATACAAAAAACTAGCCGGGCGAGGTGGCGGGCGCCTGTAGTCCCAGCTACTCAGGAGGCTGAGGCAGGAGAATGGCGTAAACCCGGGAGGCAGAGCTTGCAGTGAGCTGAGATCCGGCCACTGCACTCCAGCCTGGGCGACAGAGCGAGACTCCGTCTCGAAAAAAACAAAAAACAAAAACAAAAACAAGCGTGTATATCGTAGAATAGCCATGGGTTATGCCTTTCTTTTTAGATCTTTTTTTTCCCTCCTGTTACAGTTGTATTTTACCTTGATACATGATTCACATAATTTTGGATTTGCTTCACATAATTTTGGATTTGCTTTACATCTGTACATAATGAAACATACATTTCCAAATTCATAAGGACTTACTGTGTGTTCAGGCAAACATCATAAATGTCATATTTTGTGTACACATAAAAGGGCAGATCACTAAGCATTTTTAAAGTTTGAACATGGTCAAAGCTAATTATACAAAGGTTTAATTGTTACATCTACCTATCTCTATCTTGAATCAAGTCTTATCCATCAAAATTTACCTGTTTCTGTAAAATAGGATTAATATTTTACATATTATCTAAGCTTTTCCTACAATGTATTTTGGGGAAAGTTATATTTAGAATTTCCAAATAAAAATGATTTTATACAGACCAAACTTTCAAAATATTTTGTCAACTTTTCTTATTATTGATTTTATTTCTAGAGAACTAATCTCAGATTCTTTAAAAGTCCATTTTGTTGAGAGACTGGTATGCTTTGATTCTTTTGGACAGTTTTTATAAGCATAGTACCCACTGTGGAATCATGTATCAGTAAGTAGAAAGTAAATTGAATTTTTGTGTCCTAGATAATTAAATTATGCTGTATAATGGAGCCTTGGCAAGCATAAGTTAGAGACATGAAGGCTTGCTCAAGTGACAAGTTACAAATAATAGTACTCCTTCAGCAAAATCAGTAATATGGATTTCAGGTTGAATTCTTCATGCATTGAATATGTAATTAGATTTTATTAGTCAAAGTTTTACTTAATTACCTCAAATTACCTTGTTGCTTATCCTTATTTCAAAGAAAACTCTTATGCCAGGTATAAATGTGAGAGATGCCACAAATAGCTTTATGTATTTATTTTATATGAATCAAGAAAATAGGGTAACATAGTTGTAGAAATAGTTTCTTGCCAGTTTTTACTGTACTTTTAAGTTCTCTACATTTTATAATGACGAGTTAATATTATCTCTCTAAAAAATATGTGTCTGTAGGGTCTTTTCACTATTTAGGTAGAAGAAAAAAAGGTGGATTTAGGGGTTAAATATGAAATAGTGAAAACTGTTTCTGGCATATAGATATTTCCTTCAGAATGGACTGAATTTGGTGGAGCGATTAGTAAGTTTATTCTCCAAGATTAAATTTAAGAAAGATTAATATAATTCAGACTACTGTATTCATTCCTCCTTTTTTCTTTCATTCTTTGATTTACACACACATGTAACAAAATCTGTATATATATATACACATTCTTGTGTATATATGTGCGTGCACATACACACATACACACACACACAACATGCAGTATGATAGTTTCACAAGGGCAGGGATATTTTGTTGTTGTTCATTGATGTCTTCAAGTGCCTGAACAATGTCTGGCTTATAGTAAGCACTCAATCCATAGCTGTCACATAAACAGAATAAATCTTTGAAGAGGTTCATAGTCTGTGTAATGAGGGAAAAAGACAATGAGCAGTTGTAATAAGAGCATGATAAAGTGCCAGAATAATGATATTCACAGAGGCATTGGGATGAGCGGTAGTTGGATGGTTGGATATATGTCAGGAAATTCTTGTAGCTGGAAGTATCATATGAAACAGCAGAATCACCTGGAAGATCTGCGGTGGGGCCCAAGCATTAGTTAGCGTTTCTGTGTCTATAATAATTTGCAGGGTGATGCAATAAATTGCAGGGTGATGCTGATGGTGTTGCTCAGCATCACACTATAAGAGCCATTGCATATTTTATGTGTGTGGGGGTGGTTGTGGTGAGGGTAGGGGTGCATGGATGTAGACATGGTACAACTTTTTCAAAAGTATTTTTGGAAAAAATGATGAGTTGATTGATCATGATTCAGAAGTTAGTAACCAGTTGTTTCTTGGGAGCTAGTGTCTATTTCTTTGCAGATTGTTCTTTATTCCCCTGATTAGGCTTCTTGGGAATAATTTTAGTCTTCAGAAAAGGATTTTTTTTTCCCACTTTTTATTTATTTATTTTTCCTGAGATGGGAGTCTCACTTTGTCTCCCATGCTGGAGTGCAATGACATGATCTCAGCTCACTGCAACCTCCACCTCCTGGGTTCAAGGGATTCTCCTACCTCAGCCTCCCAAGTAACTGGGATTACAGTCATCTGCCACCATGCCGGGCTAACTTTTGTATTTTTAGTAGAGACAGGGTTTCATCATATTGGCCAGGCTGGTCTCTAACTCTTGACCTTGTGATCCACCCACCTTGGCTTCCCAAAAGACGGATTACAGGCATGAGCCACTGCACCCAGCCTTTTTTGCTCTTTTCAACAGTATACTCAGAAAAAAAATTTTGAAAAATTTACACCAAATTGGAAAAAACACATGTTTTTCCTCTTAGGAATAAATGCTCCATTTAGTAGAGCTCTTAAAACTCTTGTTTCAATTTATCTCTTTTCACTCTAATACCCTGGTTCTTTTCTTGTTGAGAATAACTACATGGCCAATGCTATAATAGCACTGATTTGACTTACTGTGGGGACTTCAGATTTCCCAATCTAACAAAATTAACTACTTTTGTTCATTTCAGTATATCTGATTAGTTGACGTCTAGGAGGTATATTTTCAGCAAGGTACTTGGGGGTTTGGCTGTAAACCTAACGGGAGTCACAACTCCCATTAAATTAATAGGAATTATGTATCTGTGCTCGCTGCATAGCAAATGTAACTATTTTTTAAATTCACAAATTATGTAAATTAGCACCCATCTAAAGCAATGAAGTTTTAAACAATTACTATTATTGTTATTATTTTTTTGAGACAGTGTCTTGCTCTGCCGCTCAGGCTGGAGTGCAGTGGCGCAATCTCAGCTCACTGCAACCTTGGCCTCCTGGATTCAGATGATTCTCCTGCCTCAGCCTCCCAAGTAACTGGGACTACAGGCACCCACCACCACGCCTGGCTAATTTTTGTATTTTTAGTAAAGACGGGGTTTCACCATATTGGTCAGGCTGGTCTCAAACTCCTGACCTTGTGATCCACCTGCTTGGCCTCACAAAGTGCTGGAATTACAGGCGTGAACCACCGTGCCCGGCCAAAAAAGTGATTTTATTTAAGAAAATACTTAACTGTATTGCTCTTAGGACACTTTAGATATTATTTTGTTTCATGAGTATATTGTAATTTAATTGCAGCAGCTTTCTTCTCCATAGGTAGCTATAATTCAGTTTTAAAAATGTAAATCTTAATACCTTTACAAATTGTATGATGTTATTTCTTCTCTTGGAAAATCAAATTATTATAGTATTACTATCAGCATTCAAGATGAAGGTAAATATGTTCCAAATGTGACTCAAAGTTGCCGAAAATAAAATTAAGCTTAATTGAATACATCGGAATCTTTTCAAAAGTTAATTTGAATTATACTTTGGTCATCTTATATACCTATATTTAATGTCTGAATGTGCCATGTTTCATAAATGAAGATAAAGTTCAAGTGCTCGATTGTCGATTTTTTTTCTTCCCACTTTTCCTCATTCTTTCTTCATGATTCCATCCTCTTTTGCCTCTTTTCATTTGTGGAAAAGTTCGTTTATCCACAATTTGTGTTGATTCACCAATAGGTCTCTTGCTGGTGGAAAAGTGTTGCAAATGTGTATGTCATTCACAACAGTCACCCTGCAGACCTCAAAATGTTATATTACGTGACTGTTTAATTTCTGTAAACTTCTATTTTCTGACAGAAAAGACCATATCAAATATTTAGTAAATAAATTTGTTTTAAATAATTTGCTGAAAGTGAAGAGGTTATTAGCTCGTCCATACTAGAGTAAATTTTAGAAATACTGATTTTACATGCATATTAGGCATTTACACAGTTATTGTTATACTTTGAAAGAATCAATAGGGTATTACAGGTAGTTTAATTAAAAGCACAGGAGGCATTTAAAACACCTTAATTTTGTGGAACTGTAATTCTGTTAATTTCTCCTTACCCAATAATTTCAGCATTGATGAAGCTCTTCAATTTTGAGTTAATACACTTTTAATTTTTTAATATACTATAGCTTGTGATATTAGAGAACAAGATAATACAAGTGATTGAACACATCTGAAGAACATATCTGAAGACTATTGTAGAATGTGCTGTATCTCAAAAAACTAATTTATCTGCCTTATTACTAAGGGAGTGTCTTAACTAAAACATATGCTTGGTACCCCATGGTACTCTTTATTTTCTTTTCCCCACCTCTGCAAGACAAAGAGTGACATATGACAGCCATACAGGCTACACATATTAGACATCAATGTGGATTAGTGAATATCTCATGGCATCTTTCAACCTTGTTCCTGAACTCCTTTTGTCAACTTGACAGAAGTGATTCCAGGAGAATACCTAGTCCCAGCCTTGGGATCTCTTGGCTAAAATGTAAAGCTGAGAAGGGAATACGTATCAGCACTTCAGGAAGCAGAAACAACATTTATAATCTCTTCTTATCAGCAAGGGACTCTCCTGAGTTTGACTTTTATGTCTGCCGTAATTCTTGCTTTGAGGGCTTATTTTTCTTAAAAGTGCTTTTTTCTTCTGATTTTGAATGTATACATCTTCATGAGAAAAGAGAAAATTAAAAAAATTAAGATAAAACTTTTAGAAGGTTCATAATTCTATGACTTTGTTATGCCACAGCACATTTCTTTTCTGTTTTTCCACCTATACACATATTTCATATAGATAAAGCCAAATTATGTATAAATACAAAATTAGGTTATTCATCTACATACACTCTTATATTCATATTTTCAGTTTTAATTACCAGAAACAGTATTACCATGCCATTATATATTTAGATAATGAATGTTAACAGCTGCATCGTAATTCATTATTTAATTATATAAATTTAATACAAATTATTTAATCCTCCTTTTCTACTTTCCAGCCATTTGTACTTAAGTTTTTTCAAGTATAAGTAAAAATACATATCTATATAATTATTTTTCTTTCACAACTGGTTATTTCCTGAGGCTAAAATTCTAGAATTCTTATAATTTGACTGGAGGTATAGACATCTTTCAAACTGGCTTTTTTGAAGGGTTGATGTGTTCACACATTGATGACCAGTATGTAAATCCATGTACTTTACCAGCAATGATTTTACATTTTAAAAAGAATTAACACTTTGATTTGTAAAAAAGGGTATCTGATTATAAATTATATTTGTAATTTGGGGATACTTCTGAGGATAAAACATTTTTTGTACATTTATTTATTGGTCAGTTGTCATTTTGAGATGAACTTTTGTTCACTGTTTTGCCAGCTTTTGTATTGCTAATACTTTTCTTATTTTTTTAAATTTATTGATGATACCCCCTTTTTTCATTCTTATTATGAAAACCTATTTGTTTACCTTTTAGTTTAGTTTACAGTGTTTACATTTTTAATGAAAACTTCAAACAGAAGAGAGAAATTTGTAGTATAACACTAATCGCAGATTTAACAGTTGTCAAGATATTGTTACATTTGCATTATTGCACCCTTTTTTCTTCTTTCCTTTTTGTTATATAGCTATTTTCTTTTGTGAGATCTTCCATTATTTTTATGCTTTATAATGTATATCTTGATCTCAATTAAATATTTATTCACTTGCATTTCCCTGTAGCTCTTAAATATTTTTATTTAAATTTTAGTCCATCACGAATTAATGTTTTTATATGGTGAAATCTAAGGTCTTTGATCAGTTAATTTAAAGTGAAGTGAGCTGATATTAAGCCAACTAGTAAGAATTAAATTTTAACCAACAAAGTAGTTGAAGTTGGAACATAGCCAAATTAAAAATGTATGATGGATGGTAGTTGAAAAAACAAAAACGAAAGTAAAAAGAGTAGAAATAAACACTATTTATATCTATACAGATTGAATTGTGAATGAACAGTGAAAATGTCACTGTTCTGATTCCAGTAATATATCAGTGGTCTTCTCTACTTAAATGATTTTTGTATCCCAAATGTATTTAATAAAGTTTATTTTTAAGAGTTTTTATGTTGTTGTTAAACAGCCGAGAGAAGCAAAAACGTGACTGTAGAGATAGATTAAAATTTCCCACCATGAAGATGAAGTTCTGCATTTTAGGAATTTTGGAGTTTCAAGAAACATAAAGAATTTCCTGGAAAAAAAAAAAGAGGGATTCATATGAAGCCTGGTTAAGTTTTGCACAGGGATTTAATCTAAAAAAGGGATCCAAGTAAAATTCTCATTTCGTTGAATATTTACAGGGTACGTCTTACTATTCCTGTACGCATCTCTTTGTATCTAATTGTTGTGTGTTTGTGTGTGTGTTAATCATTAATTAGTTCTCTTTTTCCTTTCTGATTCATATTTTTCTCTCTATAGTACTAAAATCTAAGCCAGGTGGTAGTTATGCCTGTATTAAGTTCAGGCTTTGGTTAGAGGCAATATAGTAGGATAATACAAGTCAGATACTTCCTTATTTTAGTTACGCATTACAATAGAAAGCCTGTTGGATTTTAAGAGGCCACTTTTATATGGTAGAATGCTGTGATGAGGTGATGTTGACAGGCTTTTTAAAAAGTTGAAAAGTGAAGGAGACAGGTGTGTAGGTTAAGTTTATTTCCTTGTTTAAGGAAAGTTTTTTATTTTTATTTTATTTTATTTTACTTTTTTTTTTTTTAACAGTTTTTTTGTTTGGTTGCTTTTGATAGATATGCTGAATATCTGAACATTTCTCCAAGTGGAGGGAAGGGAAATGGAACCCACTGCAGTGGTAGGAAGGCTCATTTAGGGAAGGAAAGAATGTATATTAGTATCCAGAGAGACGAAAGATTCAGGAAGAGATGTGTGCAGTCGCAGAAGAAAGATGACGGAGATCATGCTGGACTTGAAACATCTTCTTTATCTAGAACAGTGCCCCTCAAAACTTAATGTGCGTATAAATCACTCAGGGGTCTTGTTAAAATGTAGATTCTTGCTTCAGCAATCTGGGATGGACCTTCTGAGTCTGCATTTCTAATAAGCTCCCAGGTGATGCTGAGGTTGCTGCTCTGTGAGAGGATGTCTGTATTAGGGAGTTTTGGTTATTAAAATGTTTAGTCTAGAAAATGAGATTTTACATGACAGTGACTTCCGCTGTTAAAAATCGAGGTTTGTTTTAAACCCAAACAACCATAGTTGAAATATAGAAATAACATCACTTTCAGTTGTATAACTCATTTTACTAAAAAAGGAACTAAGCTACCTTGAAACTTTACTGAACATTTTTATATTTTGTTGCACTTCTAATCCTATTTTATATGTTTTCTATTGACCTTTTATCTGGTGAGTTGCTTTGAAAAATCCCTGAGCAACAATGCAGCCTGACCCTTTCTCCCTAATATTTCCCTTTATTCCCTATTGATCTGTCCTACTTTCATTCTATCGTACACAGAAACAGTGTTTTTAATAGCATTTTAATACAAATATTTTATTATTTAAAGTAACACTATAAAGTCATGTAATCCAAAGTGTGTTTGTCTTATCTAGAAAAAGTTATTTTATTATACTAATTTTCAAAGTCAACATATTTAAACAAGAAATAATAGTCATTTTTGCCTAAGTATTAATTCCATGACTTATTAGCACCATAAGAGTATAGGATGGAAGTACTTGATTGTTAATTTGTCATTAAAAATGGCTAAATATATTTTATATGCCTAAGGTTATCTAGTGATTTTTCTCCTTTTGGTATTGTATATAATCAAAGATTTTCTTCTTGTTAGTGGGCACAATCTCCTTTTCCCTTTTCTTTCAGAGGCAAAGATATAGGGTACTTATGTGATTTGTTTTAATTTTATGATAATACCAATTATAAAGCAAATGTATTCCTTAATAAAGTTTATTAGACTCTGCACGCGTTTAAACCTCTCAAAAGTAAGTTAGTAGCAAATTTTAAATATAGAGAGTTCTATATAGGCACCTGAGAGGTCGAAGTATTTTTATTTTGATTTTTTTGGTGGAATTAAAGAATTTTGGACTTTGAATCACAGCTTGGATATTAGCAGTGTAGAATTTTTCATTTTACAGATGAAGAAATTAAGGCCTGCAGATTGTTTCTTTGTCAAGCTCTACTAAACTGCCAGTGCAGTTTTCTTGCTGTAGAACTTAATATTTAGCTTCAGATCATTAGTATATTTTCCTATCTCAGGAGGCTGTTACTCAAGAATATTTAAAGTATACTTTATATTGCTTAACATTGCATTATTTAATGGTAATTATCAAAAGAGCTATTTTTTGTCAGTTTTCTTAATGTTTACTACCATTTTAGATGAAAACTATGTTAAGATTTACTTTGTTTTCAGTGAAAATTATATATAGTATAGGAGGACCAATCATGCTAACACTCCAACTTTCAAATAATCTTCAAAAGTTTACAGCCATAAGCATACATTTTTAAAAAGCACAATTTATCTTTGAAGTTACCAGCTGTTGCTGAGAATCATTAACTGTCAGAACACTGAACAAGAATTGTAACTCTTACTATATTTAGTTATCAGTTCACACAGATTATCAGTCATCATTAAAGCAGTTAAAAGGCATGCGCCTCCTGAGCCCCTCCTTCAGGTATGTGTTTTGGACATTATCTTTTCCCTTTTGTTTGCTTACAACAGGAAGCTCGTTTAATCCTTTGCTTTGTTTTAGAGTTAAGCAAATAGAAACCATCCCTGTTAGCTTTCAAAAGCTCTTACTTTTGTTGCATTAATGGCACTCACAGTAGATTGTGTGATCTTACTTTATTTACCAGAAAGCTTGCCTTTGAGAGCTGTCACTCCATTCTTTCAACAGTGTTGTTAATTGACTGATAGCACTGATTGAGTGGAAAACCTTCAGTGACAAAAGACTGGATGTAGGTGTAAGTCCATTTGAAAGGCTGGCGAATCTTTGTTTCTTAATCCCATTTCTATTTGCACTGAAATACTAAATACAGACTAGAAGAACAAAGTATATTTAAAAGCATTCAGAAATGTTAAGCAACAATAAAACCCCGTAACCGTTTAAATGACAGCAGCTGACTATTTGAATTAACTTTGTGTTTGGCTTAATTTGGGGCCCTAATTATTCCTAACTTACGTGAGTAGATTTCAATTATAGTATCCTGCAGGGATTTGTAGCTAAGGCAACTAAAAGAATCATTTTACATAAAGTACTTTTGTTCAACTGATTAGACAAGTTAAAATGTAATGATGTAAAATTGAAACCCTTCTGACAAGGTCCAAACAAATGTTTCTAGTAATTTTGTTCAAAAAAGATTAATCTAAGTTTGATTTTAAATAATATTTTGGTGTTTTAGGACAATTGACTTTCTTGTAATACTGATAAGTATATAAAATGCCTTAAGATTGCATGTTTTGGTAAAGGAGTAAGACTTTAAAGGGAGGACAGATTTGTCACAGTGGATGGACACCATCCTAAGTAATATTTGCTTTATAGTCTTCAATACACAGTTTGACAGCTTTAAATACATAGATTTAGAAGAGAAATACATAGAAATAACATGAATGACTAGTACCTATTTAATTCTGTATTTTGGAATACATTTCAATGGAACACAGATCAGAGGCTCCATTTATGAATTTGAAATGCTATATACCAAGGAGTACAAGGACACAATATGGTTGACATTGTGCTATAGTCAGTGGACAGACTGAGTGTTTGACTTGTCCTGCCGAAATACTCCTCCCCACTACAAACAGCCACATTAATTTTAAATACCTTTACCAGAATGAAAGCTACTTTAAACTTAATTACTGGTGCTGGAGCACAATATTTAAAAAAGCATTAGCCAGCATCCATCGATCATTTTGAGGCTTAACCGTAACATTTCATTGGAGTCTTACCGCTGTCTATTATCAGTCTACTGTAGTGAGTGAAGTTAGCAGGCAGCAACTCTGTTCTATATCTTGTCTTACCACTGATTTAAGTTCTCTTCGTCGTCTTCTTTCTCCCCCTCCTGCTCCTCTTTTACCCCTTCTTTCAGTTTTTGAATATCTACAACATGCGAGTCGTTGTCTTTTCACACTTGATATTTTCATTATTTCCTTTAAGCTAGTCAATTCTATGACCTGTTTTTCATTAAGTGAAACAAAATCTAAAAGGTATGGTGTAAAGTTCACAGACCTCACCTTTTTGACTTCAAAGTGAGGTTTTCCTCCCATAGCACAAACCAGGCTGTATAACTGTTTCTTGAAAACAATGCCAGTTCAGTTCCTTTTTGTTCTGTAGTATACTTTTTGAAAGCTAGTAACCTTTAGGAGGCTTTTTCTAATCTAAACAAGAATCCTCTGAATTTATATAGCAGCATAGTCCGATACAGTAAGCCACAAGTAGTTATTGAACATTGGAAATGTGACTAATGTGACTGAGAAAATATATTTTTATTGGTCAGAGCAATTTTGTAGGTACTACTTTCCTGTAAGGCCTTGTTGTTGTTGCTGTTGTTACCTCTTTTACCTCCTTTATATGTTTTAGCTAATTCTTTGAAGTTAAGCACAATGTTTTATTTATTTATGTATTTTTCATAGTGCTTAGACATTCAAAACTATTTTAAATGATTGAGAGCACATTCAAAGAGACTTAGTACCAAAGCTGTATTTTAAATATATACTTAATTTATGGGGCAGGGATTTCACTAATGATCACCCAAAACCAATTTGGTTAGTTTACGAATATCGAAAACAAAGGAGTGTCCATGCATGCATAGTGTGTATCTTGCAGGAATTCAGTCCTTAGGATTAACAGCTAAGTATACTTTAAGCATATTTTAATACTTAATTGTAGCAAACCCTAGTTACTTATTGCAGTCTCAATTCTTATTATGAGATTTTGATAGTTGTTTAAATTATTTGGATGGTAACAACCTACACTGAAATCAGCTGACATTGGCTTCTCTTCCCTAAATATGGAACTTCCTTCTTAAAATCCTTTGATGAACCCAGCTAATATTGCCATTTGCTTTTTATGGTTTGAGAATATGTTTTAGAATATAAGTAATTATGAAGGCACCAGTTAAAAATGATGAGTAATGAATATCTCTAGTCATTTAGAAAATTATCGTGATCTTGTCTTGTGAATTCTTTAGTAACTAGAAAATCCTCTGTGATTTTAGCTTAAATATAAGGAGGACGTTTTATCTTCATAATGGGTAATGGTGTATTTCATTATAATGATAATTTATATAGATTTATGCATCACACCTGAAAATATATTACTTTTTTGGTTCTTAATGACTTTTGGCTCTTTTTCTTAATTACTGTTAAAATGTGTATAGCTTGTAATATATAAAAATTCATAGCTTTTTTGGGGAAATTGTCATAAAATGCCACTTAAATTTGTGTGTGTGGGTGTGTGTGTATTCTGGCAGTCAGGACTTCTTATTTTCTATTTACATTTGCAAATGAATTTCTGACTTACCATTCTGTCTGTGTCTAATTTAGAAAAAGAAATAGCAAATTCTATATTTAGTAGAAATTGAGGTACATACACAGTACAACTATAGGTTTTTTATATATTAATTTTGAAGAGGAAAGCATCTGACTTACAATGGTGAATTAAAAAATTATTATATTCTGTACAATGATGAATTATTCTAGCCTCAAGTACTTGGTAACTAAAACGTTTGCTCAGTAAACGTAAGAATTTTTCATTGACATGTTCAGCATGGATTTGAAGTTTCAGAAGTGCTAGTTTCTAATCCTAACATCTAATAGTTCATTACCACCTCATTTTAAAACAATAGTGGCATCTCTCAAATGAAAGCATTATTTTGTCAAACTTTATTCCTGAATGGTTTAAATTTGTTTTAGAAAGTCAGTCCACTTTAAAAATGAAAGTTTGGCACCAGTGAAAGTAACTGAAAAGAATGTATTGCTGTTTGATAAGTCAAATAGAAGAGGAGTGTTGCTGCATCCTTAGAACAAATGATAAACCTTCCAGGTAACCGCCTGGTAAGAGAAAGATATAGCTTCTTTTGGGAAGAGATACTTATGAGTCTAATCTGATATGTACGTGGAAAACATTTTTAAAAAGCAGTATTCTATAAGCATAGTTGCTATGTTTATCATTTAATAATGAAGAGAATAAGGAAATTCTCCTGTGATACAACATTGACTTAATTGTCCTTTTATAGTACTTATTCAAAGTATAATCATTATGAAATGAAAATGTGAAAAGACTTGGAGGAAATGAACCTCCATGGATTTGAGTAAAAATCGATTTTCCTTTTTATTTAGCATTTGCAAATGTATATCTGATGTGCCATGCTGTCTCTAGCTGTGTGTCTCGCTGGCTTGTTTCTGTTCTCATCCTCTCTGTCAAATTAGAAAAAAAATTAGTAAATTCTGTGTTTGTTAGAAATACATACTTTCATGGTTTTGACAGCTGAGAAGTACTGTACTATGCAAATAAAGATACGCCAACATAATGAACTTTTAGCTTTATTAAATTATTTTTTAACTGTGCTTAAGAAAATTTTATTGGTATTTAATCTGTTTGAAGATCTGATACTTTACATTTAACCTATAAAAGTCAACATTTTTTTGGTATAGTAGAGAAAATAATTGAACTGTCAGTTCATTCCAAGAGCGAAGAGGCACATGCAGCTGGTCCAGAGGAGAGGGTCTAGTTGGTGCATAAAAAATACATGTCAGCATTTTGACGTGCTTTCTTTTGGGGTATCTGTTATCACTGAATAGGAAACTGTTTCAAATTGACAGATAGACAGAATGTTGTGCTGAATGTGTAAATTGGAATTATCACATCTAGCAGTTCCCTTCACCAGGTGCTGGCTTGGAGCTTGGTTCTCCACTAGTGTCGAAAGAGTGCCAGGAATAGTTTTATTTGCTAATTATCCTTCATCTCTTCCAATGTCTAATTTTTAAGTACACAGCTTGCCCAGGTGTTTTAGGAATAGCTAGCAGTGCGGTGTGAGACTGCAGGTGCTTATGCGGCAAGAGGATGCCATGTGGAACAATGAAAACGCCTGTACCCATCTGTGTGAAAAAGATGATTGCTTTCAAGGGTTTTACCCCTAATGTCCTGAGAATGATACTTGTCAGTAGTTTGTTGTCCCAGAGATCCTGGTGGGGGCAAAAAAGTGGACGTTAGTGTTTTTAAGACAACTGGAACATTTTCTTAAGTTTTATCTTTGAATCTCTTTAAAAACTTTGTGATTTGCAACCTGTGTGAGTAAACAGTGAAATTTTCAAAGACTGTAAAAAAAAGAAAGCAAATCATGTGTTAATAAAGAAATATTAAAGATGAATTTTTTGTTTCTTCAAGCTTTGTGGTCTTACTGGAAAGATTTACTATAACAGATAAGGTTAAGGTTTTTATTTTTCTTTTTTTCTAAGAAATTCTTTCATAATACTATGATGTTTGAGAACAAAATTTAGATTTTTATGCTTTGTAAATTTATATCACAAGATGTCACTAAGTACTGCTGAAATTAAAGCAGTATTTGAGCAGTATGCTCAAATTGAAGCATTTGTAACTGTTACTTTTCTTGAAATTTAGTAAGTTGGGTCACAGAATTATCTTTTAATTAATTCTGTTAATAATGTTTTCTTTTTTGTCATAAATATATTTTTATAAGAGTTGTGGCCTGCCTTTTGCCTGTTCTATGGGCAGTGAATTTTGTTAATAAATTTTCCAGTGTAGGTTGCATTTTCTGTTGCTGTTTTCTAATCATCATTGCATTATGGCAAGATAAATGCTAAGTGCTCAAAATGAAGATTTTATGAAAATGTTTTACAGTTTTTCTTGGACTCTGAAAGTTGCCATGGCATTTCTACAGCCACTCACATTACAGTGATACTGCTGAACCACTGGATTTATCCTGTCAGCTTTGATTTAGGATTAGGCAGTGTAGTCATTTGTATTGACTTGGTCTCTGTTTTCTTTCACCAACATATCCCATAGTGAAATTACATTTGTACGAGTATCTCATGGCAAAGCCTGAAAGTATAATATACTCAAAGGCAGTAAGTTTGGGTCTAACGTCCGATGGTTCAAATTCTGACTCTTATCAGCTATGTGAACCTGTACACAGGCTCTTATTATAAAATTGGGAAAATGCCTCTATTTTACAACTGTTGATGCTTAGAAATGAAATGTTTAAACATTTATTCATCAGTGACTATTGAACATTTGCCATGTGCTCAGACTGTGCAGTGTGCTAAGTATGGGTATTGTCTTTAAGGAACTTAACAGTAATGTTGGTACCTTATGACACATAAAGGGGAACCCAGAGAGAGCTGCATAGGTGGCATACTCAGCTGAAACTCAAACAGCAGAGATATCTGAATGAGCCAGAGGTGACCAGCTGAGAAAAGTTCTGCTGAACTCCAGGAGAGGGAGTAGAGTGTGCAAAAATATTGCCACTAAGAAATGTGGTGAATTGCTAATAGGTCAATGTGTGCGGAAGGTGAGGGGTGACAAAAGATAGCTCTGGATGAAGTTGGAGCCAGATCACTCATGTGGAAGAGTTAGAATTTGGTTATGTCGGTGAGAGATAATCGTTGAAAAATTTCAAAGGTGATTATAGATTTTTATTCTAGAAGTATTTCTTTAGGCTGGATGGGGTTGACTATTGAAAGCAGTGAGAATATTGAACACGTTCCTGTGGGACCAGGGAATTAACATAAACAAGTGAAGTAGACAGGATATGAAGAAATGATACAAAACTAGAAAGTGCATGCTTGTCTAAAGTAGGCAGAAGCCAGGCGCAGTGGCTCATGCCTGTCATCCCAGCACTTTGGGAGATTCAGGTGGGAGGATTACTTGAGCCCAGGAGTTAAAGATCAGCCTAGGTAACATAGACAAGACCTTGTGTCTACAGAAAACTTAAAAAAATTAGCCAGGTATAGTGACATGCTCCCATGGTCCCAGCTACTCAGGAGGCTAACGTGGGAGGATCACTTGAGCCTAGTAGGTCAAGGCTGCAGTGAGCCATGATAGTGCCATTGCACTTCAGCCTGGGCCACAGAGCAAGACCCTGTCTCAAAAGAAACAAAAAGCAAAACTGAAACAAAATCATGTAGGCAGGTACTATTCAGCTTCAGGTGATTATTTTATCAGTATTTTGATACTTTTTTCTCTTCTTTTTGTTTTCTTTTATATATTTTTCCTTGCAAGCAGGAAGTTACGATACGTTTTCAATATGAGTATGTTGCCAATTGAGCTGATTTTTTTCCCCAAGAAAAGGCAGACATTGGATTTGAATGTTACATCCCCATATTCTGAAATGTTGGCAGCTAATTCAGACAGACACTGAGGGGGCAAATGAAATATGCCTGTGAGCTGAATTCATCCTGTGGTCTGCCCATTTGTGCCCTTTTTCTTAAAAAATAAGATTGTTGGAGTAATCCAAGCAAGAAAGAATGAGAAACTAGAAAAAAAAATTGGATGAGAGTAGATAAAAGAAATGAATTGATGAAATTTCAGCCGGGCGCGGTGGCTCAAGCCTGTAATCCCAGCACTTTGGGAGGCCGAGACGGGCGGATCACAAGGCCAGGAGATCGAGACCATCCTGGCTAACACGGTGAAACCCCGTCTCTACTAAAAAAATACAAAAAACTAGCCGGGCGAGGTGGCGGCGCCTGTAGTCCCAGCTACTTGGGAGGCTGAGGCAGGAGAATGGCGTGAACCCGGAAGGCGGAGCTTGCAGTGAGCTGAGATCCCGCCACTGCACTCCAGCCTGGGCGACAGCGAGACTCCATCTCAAAAAAAAAACAAAAAAAAACAAAACAAACAAAAACAAACAAACAAAAAAAAAGAAATTTCAGAAGTCATATTCAGAGTATAAGTGAGGCAGTTTGGCAGATCACTGGTGAGGGAAAGGGTGATTTATTCAAGTTTGTTTGTAATAAGGGACAGAAGCTGATGTTTGGGATCAAGTAAACTGGACTTTCTTGCAGGCATTCAGGGATGTCATATTGCCCAGCTGGTCCTTGTGGAGTTTGGAAGGTGGTGTGGAAACTGGTCATATATAGCACAGATCCATAATCTGAAGCAGCAGGTGCTTCTGGCACTCTGGTTACTTGCTTAGTTGTTTGGCTCATGGATTCCCTTTGTATCTGCCTGCTTTCGCCTACTATCAACTAGCTGTTCTTTTCCTCAACTCAGTCTTTTTCTTTTTCCCCCCTTGCAGTTTTGTTTTAGGATATCTGGTGTACTTCACCCAGTCTTGTGCCACCCTGTCAGTTGCAGCTTTTTCTCTAGCTCTGGAATTGCTTCATGTTTCCCAGTTCAAATTCTTGAGAACAAGAGAAACTTATGGGCTTCTTGTTTTTGTATGAAGCTACAGCCTACATTGCTCTCAGGATCATGGGCTGATTGCCCTTGAGTCGAAGAACCATGTCTTTTTCGATCAGCTGTTTCTGATTGCTGGTAGGGTCTCATAGTCAGGCTGGCTTTGCCCCTTTAGCAGTGCCTATTAGCAGATCATTTGAGTTAGAATGAACTGAGCACCAGCAGAAATGGTGATTTATTAAATATATCTAGGCCTGGTGAGTGATTAATGTCAGGAGTCAAGGTGGATCAAGAATTCACCAAGATAAGAAATACAAGATAAATGGATTTGATGGCTAATTTGTGAGCTTAGTTTAATGAAGTTACTGCCATTAACAATATAATTAATACTAGTAATATGCCAAAACTTAGCCACGCTTATTTGTGGGTTATACTTAATTACAGAATTAAAAAAATTTAGGGCCTTAATATTCCATGATTTATAACAAGCATTTAATGTGAGGCTTGCTTTGATCATTAAATAATAAACATGATTAAAGTTTGGGAAACTTCTGTTATAGATACATAGAAATAACTAGATTTTAATGTCTCTCTCATTTTGTGCTTTTAATTTAAATCTAAAAACAATGACTGCCCTTGTTAGTCCCTTACTGGATATTAATCACTGTAGTAGGTGCTTTTTATTCATTGTCCTGGATAATGTTTCCAACAGCTCTGTGAGGTTTATGTTATTTTGTTACTTTTATAGCCAAGAAAACTTATGCACAGTTAGGTGACTTAGGCAGGGTTAAATGAATAATGAAGTGATGAGATTGATTCATTCCCAGGTATGCCTGACACAGAATTCATGATGCTTTTAATTTGCATAATAATGGAAATCCATTTTTATTTTTGGATTTGGGATATTTCTAGATGTATATACTGTGGTATTTGTGGTTTAATCATGCATAATTTTAGCAGTGCATATATATGTAAAAGGGAAATGACTTTAAAGGTTTATAAATGTATAAGCACTGTTCACACTTGAGCTAGGTCTACTGCAGACAGCCAATTGAGAAAGTGGAAGATGTTCCATTCAACATATGTTTTTGTCTTTGGTGCCAGACATCTTACTTAACTCCCTATTATAATTACATTGACTAGATATTTTGGCATTGCGTAGACACCTCAGTAGAAAAGCCTTTATCAGCCCACAGATGGTTCTTTTATTGGCAACTTTCACATATCAGCTTCCTCTCTCAAATCAGCATCCATTGACAGCTTCTGTATAGAAAGGATTTTGTTCCTGATCTATAAATATGGAATTGAAAGATTATATTGTGATTTGAATATAACACTTTTATTTTAAATTTCTTGGTTCTTGGTGTATGACAATATTAAATTATTGGATACATGAAAAAATTTTAAAATCAAATTTCTGGCATTTTGGAGAGAATATCATTGCCTTGTATATCCCATTAATATAATCATCTTAGAATTTTTATCTTATTTATACAGCAATTAATCTTCTTTATCCTTACGGCTTTCAACTAAATCTTTATTGTTATATTGATATTTTTAGAATGACCCTTGAAAATGTATGGAAATGTATTTTATCTCAAATGTGAAATTAAAAGTTATGATTAGTTGCATTTAGGGAAATAGGAAAAGTTAAAAATGACTACATTTGGACCAGCGCTTATGATAAGACTAGAAATCAGAGAGGGTAAGAGTTAAATATTATATAATCTCTAACACTGAGGTATAAGCAGTTAGTTCTGGCCACTGAAACTCAGTATTATTCTTTTGGTGATAATAGCAGTGTTGGTTTAGATTAAGGCTACATACATAAAATTTGAAATTCTATAAATGGCATGTCACAATAAGGAAAGCCAGATCCAATAACACATAGGATATAAAATTAATAACTGAGCCCATAGTACTACTATTCCTTGATTTGATTTATTCATGACTCATTTGTTATTTCATTTAGCAAATGCTGTGTTTTATAGTTTTTACTAAATACTTTTTTGGTAATTGGTGGTGTGAAGAACTGAAACTAAGGACAATGAATATCATTTTACTGTTCCTGTAAAGCTCCTCTTAGAGCAAGAATAAAGGTGATATAAAAATGTTTAGAACCAAGACTTAATAGAGGGTATTTCTTATTCCTATTTTGCTGTCTTCCTAAACATGACACATCCTTACCTCTTTAGATGTTCAGCTTCAACAGACTGCACAGGGTCAGTATTTGACTTGGTGTATCAGAATTGGGGTTGAGTACTTATATCAGGGACCGTGAAAATTTAGCACACTGTAAAAATGATAGCAAGTATAAAGGTCCTGAAAAAAAAAACTTGCAAAATGTAAACATAAAAGACACCGAAATGTAGACATATTTACCATTTTTTTCCTGGATGTAATAGAAAGTGTGCCATTTGTAATTTAGAGTGCTTATTTCCTATTGGCTGTGGTTTATTTTCAGCCTACTATGGAGTTTTTATGTTATGGCATGTTAATATGCCATTTTATGCTTGTATAACATCTATTATTATTTATTTTTTCTACATATTGGACAGTGTTGACTGAGTAAATGTAATTTTGATATATACCTCTATGAAATTGTTTAGAATTTAAGTAATCATGTTTGAACATTCACATTATTTGATAACTAGAAAGATTAAGAAGATGCTGCTATTAAAGTTTGAAAATAATGGACAGTTTAAGATGGTAAAGGAAAATTTTGTCACTGAGTTTTACATTTTAATAATTTGAGCATCAGATTATTTTAAAACATTAACCACTTCAGTTCTGACATGATTTTGTATACATGTATTTATTTGTATGAAAAGAAATAGTGTTGTTTAAATCATTGTGTCAGTTCAGTGCTGTTTTATCTCATTGTGTAGTGTATTTTGAGTGTTGAATATTGTAGTTTGTTTTGTTCTTCTATATTAAAAATTCTCATATAAGTAAAATGACCATAGAATAAAACTTTTTTTTTTTCCTTTGAGACAGGGTCTCTCGCTCTGTGGCCCAGGCTGGTGTGCAGTGGCATGATTTCTGCCCACTGCAACCTCCACCTTCTGGGCTCTAGCAATCCTCCCACCTAAGCCTCCTCAATAGCTGGGACTACATGTGTGCACCACCACACCCGGCTAATTTTTGTTTTGTTTTTGTAGAGACAGAGTCTTGCCATATTTCCCAGGCTAGGCTCAAAATCCTGAGTTCAAGCGATCCACCCACCTTGGCTTCCCAAAGTGCTGGGATTACAGGCATGTGTCACCGTGCTTGGCCCTGAAATAAAATTGTTAATGTTATTTAGTTAATAATCATTTTATGTCATTTAGACTTTAATTTTTTTATAAGGCTTTTGAAATAAAACATTTTAAGAACTTTATTAAGTCCTAAGCAAATTCAGACACAATAGAAAATTGGAAAGAAAATGAAAAATTATTAGAAATCCTTACTTCCAGAAACTGACATTTTCTTGGAACGTTTCACTGTTTTTTTCCATAAAAAACGGGCCAGGCGTGGTGGCTCACACCTGGAATTCCAGCACTTTGGGAGGCCCAGACGGGCAAATCACAAGGTCAGGAGTTCCAAACCAACTTGACCAACATAGTGAAACCCCGTCTCTACTAAAAATATAAAAAATTAGCTGGGCGTAGTGGCGGGTGCCTGTAATCCCAGCTACTCAGGAGGCTGAGGCAGGAAATCACTTGAACCTGGGAGGCAGAGGTCGTAGTGAGCCGAGATTGTGCCACTGTACTCCAGCCTGGCAACAGAGTGAGACTTCATCTCAAAAACAAAAAAAATACTTCACTGGTATTCCATATTTTAAAGACTAACAGGTAATTCCTTTGAATTATTTTTTTAAAAGACCTTTTATTTTTATTTTATTTATTCACTTCCTATTTTTGTAGAGACAGGGTTTCTCTGTGTTGCCCAAACTTGTTTTGAATTCCTGACTTCTGATGATCCTCCTGCCTTGACCTCCCAAAGTGCTGGAATTAAGTGTGAGCCACTGCACCTGGCCTCAAGTCTTTTTAAGTGTACATTAAAATTTTAAATATGCACTATCGCTAGCAAATTATATAATTCATGTAATGTATGAGTTCAGTCACTTAGATCTCTGTTAATTGGAAAAATACCCCATAGTAACATGACACAAAAGGTACTTTGGGGAAATGTAATTTCTAGGAATCCAAGATTTGGGATTTTGGATTCTCTGAGTCTACCTTTGGGTCAATTAGTTACTTTCTCTGCTTCAAGCTCCCTTATCTTAAAGATTAAGAAATTATTTTAGAAGGGGGCCAATATTTATGCTGACTTTCAGCTGTGAAATAAAGTTATTCTACTATAGGAGAATATTTGCTTCTAACTTTAAAATTTTCCTTGCCTTTAGTTTTCTTTTTATTCTTTATTGGTTTTCATTTTATCTTTTTTTTTTTTTTGAGACGGAGTCTCGCTCTGTCGCCCAGGCTGGAGTGCAGTGGCCGGTTCTCAGCTCACTGCAAGCTCCGCCTCCCGGGTTCACGCCATTCTCCTGCCTCAGCCTCCCGAGTAGCTGGGACTACAGGCGCCCACCACCTCGCCCGGCTAGTTTTTCGTATTTTTAGTAGAGACGGGGTTTCACCATGTTAGCCAGGATGGTCTCGATCTCCTGACCTCGTGATCCGCCCGTCTCGGCCTCCCAAAGTGCTGGGATTACAGGCTTGAGCCACTGTGCCCTGCCTTCATTTTATCTTATGAAACTACTTTCAGCATGTGATGGGTGATTGTTCTTATGTATGCAGTTGTCCAATTGCATAACTTTGGCCTATTTTTGATAATTTTTGTTACATGTCCTTATTAATTTAGGATATGTACATATTTCACTGACTTTTTTTTTTTTTTTTTGAGACAGAGTTTTATTCTTGTCGGCCAGGCTGGAGTGCAATGGCAGTGATGTCGGCTCACAGCAAGCTCCACCTGCTGAGTGGGTTCAAGTGATTCTCCTGCCTTAGCCTCCCAACTAGCTGGGAATACAGGCGCTGGCCACCATGCCTGGTCAATTTTTGTATTTTTAGTAGAGGTGGGTTTCACCATATTGGGCAGGCTGGTTTCAAACTCCTGACCTCAGGTGATCCACCCACCTTGGCCCCCCAGAGTGCTGGGATTACAGGCATGAGCACCGCATCCGGCCTCACTGATATTTTAATTGGTTGATAAAGTAGCAAAGTATTTTTATCATTGCTAGTTTTGTAAAGGTTTTAATGATTTCAATAATATTAAGTTAATTTAAGAAATTCATCTAGCTGTTTATAAGAGATGTCAGAATATCATGGCAGGTTCCATTATGTTCCATATGTTTGACTAAAGGTGTTACTGCGCAATGTTATACTAAGAGAAATTTATGTTTTACTGATTCTGTCAGTATCAATTCTAAAATGTCTTTTAACATTTAATGCTGTTCTTTATCAATAAACACATGGGCCACGCACAGTGGCTCACGCCTGTTTTCCCAGCCCTTTGGGAGGCTGAGGCAGGTTGATCACTTGAGGTCAACAGTTTGAGACCAGCCTGGCCAACATGGTGAAACCCTGTTTTACTAAAATACGAAAATAGCCAGTTGTGGTTGCGCTTGCCTGTTATCCCAGACTTGGGAGGCTGAGGCAGGAGAATTGCTTGAACCTGGGAGGTGGAGGCTGCAGTGAGTTGAGATTGCACCACCACACTCCAGCCTGGGCGACAAAGCAAGACTCCATTGCAAAAGAAAAAAAAAAAAAATACATGAATTTTCTTGGTTTAATCCTTAAATATTTTTCATTATGTGTTATTTTGTTATAGAATAATTTTTATTTTTTTTCTCAGTTACATCAGTCTTTTTTGTCATCGTAGAATATGACTGAAGATACTTTATAATAAAAGAAATATTACATTTATTTTGGAATTTTGTTTTGCTTGCTGAAGTTAAAACAAGCAAAATTTGTAACTTAAGGTTATAGAAAATTAATATGGTAAAATGTCAGATTATAATGTGTACATCTAATATGTTGGTTATTAAGGAATTTAAAAGAGAGACTAAGATAGATGAGACATAAGACTTCTTAAGTTTCAAAAATAGATAATTTTAAAGAATAGATTAGATACATTGTTTTACGTTATGGGTAAATTTCCCAGAAAAACCAAAAAACACAACTGATTCATAATGAGCCAACCACTTTTAGGGGGTAGCTCTTGGCTACCCTTTTAATTTGTGGCCTATAAATTTTAGCCCCTATCAACTCTGACAGTTACTAGGTAAGTACTCTTCATTTAGCCAATGACTCTGTATTGATATCTAATATTAAGATAACAAATACATCTTGATTCAAAGCTAGTCTTGCATAGCCTTGTTATATCTTAACAAAAGCAGGTACCATGACTTTGCCACTATATATGAATGAAGGAATGAATGAATGGATTAATGAAAAAATGAATTTCCCAGCAGATGACTATGCCAATAGAACATGAGTAAGCCCTTTTTTTTTTTCTTTTTTTGTTGCTGGATTTGTATTTTATAAACTCTAGGGAAAGAAGAATAATATTTAGTTTTTTGTAGTACTTTTATTCTTTTACCAAGCAAGTTTACTTATCACTTTCGCCTCTACCAGTGTCTCCCATGCAACAAAAAGTGTCTTATACAGAGGAGATAATAACTGTTGGAGGACTGAATAAGTGAATGATTCCTACCCCATTCACACTATTGTAAACAAGAAAAGCTTTTTAGAAACCAAAATGTGTTTTGAAAAAAAATTCCCCATAAAACCAAATACGTAAGCATAATACTGGTTTCTACGTACTAAGTCACAAAAAATGAACAAACACTGGAAGGCTGAGAATATGAGTTTTGGCATCATATTTATACTTTTCAAGGGAATATTCTGTATAGACTTTTTAAAGACAAGGGTTTTTAAAAATTTTATGGGAGATCTAACAGTGCAGTGAAGTTAGATGATGCTAGCTGGTGTCAGACATGAATTAGAAACCTGGTTGTTTGGTTCCCGTGCTATTGATCTTTGCAGGATTGGTTGCCTTCGCACTTTGGGCCTTGCCATATATGAATTGAGGGTGGGCAACAGACAGCTCAGGTTCATCATCATTACTGTCTTGCAAGCTTTTGAGGCACCCAAACCACAACCATTGTTGGAACTTGGTTGCTTGGTTGCTGCATTTCCCTGTTGCCTCTTAAATATTGCATAATATTGCCCAAGGATCCTCAGGCTTTATGATGGTCCCAGAAAGGATCCTTTTTCAGAAACTGAAAAAACCCTCTAAAATCGTGGTTGGCAATCTCTTTGCTCCATTATCCTACCCCCCCAACTTGAGGACTCTTTGCCCTAAATAAAGTGGCTCCCTCCTGTGATTGTTCTTAAGTTGCTGAGAGTGGATTGTAGTGAGCTGATGAAAAGATGGCAGATGATGGGAAACCTTAGGATCTTGCTGTTATTTAAATTTGATTTGGTATAAAATGAGATTTAAGTGTTTTAGGGCTAATTAAGGAGTGAACCCAAGAAACCAGGTATCATATTGAGAGCAAGCTACAGAATAAAAGAGCATGTTTTCTCACACTCAAAGATAGATAGTTGATTTATACATGTTTAGCTGCAGAAAGAGATTAAAGTCAATACATCTAACCCAAACTTACTAAATTATGTGTCACAAGTTTTACAACACCCTAGACTCCTGTAATTCCTTAGTACCAAGAATTGAATTAATCTGAAAAGCAGTAGATATTTTATTTTTCAACAATTTTAAGTATTTATTGGAGCAACATTAAAAATAATTACAATTTTGTGATACTAAGTGGTAATCTATTGTGGAAGAAGAGCTAAAATGCTAGAATTTAATTTTCTTTACAGACACTAAATTATGAAAACCACGTTAAATTTTTAGCATTTCAGATATTTTAATTTTATACTTTATTATGGATATATTTAGCATAGATATGGGCCAACAATCTTATGGTAACAGTCATAAGTGTTCCCAGTAGTAAGTTTCAGTATATTTCATGGCTTAATTCTGTGTCCATCAATTATAACAGACTCGATGTGAGCCTCAGAATTGTGAAGCAAGCTGTTTTTTTAAATGGGGAATTAAGTGCCAAGTCATGTGTCTGAAGTCAGCATATCAGTTGGCAAATACGTATATATTTAGTGAGGACCTATTTCTGATTTAGAAAAAAAGGGAATGTAATTTCTACAACATTGAAACAGTGTCTAGAACAATCTTTTCCCCACACCCAAATAGCTGTTATTGACATGTCCAGAATATTGCACCTAAGAATGAATTGACCAATGACATAATAAGGGTAATTTTTTTTAAAATTAAGTGACTATTGCATTGTTTCTATTTAATTTGATAGCCTCATTTATATCTGTTAATATGAAAGTTTTAATCACCATAAGTATATTTACAATGAAGTTGGAAAATGGGATTTCCCCACCTCCTTGGATTTGATTTTTCTATTTTACTTTATTTCTAAAAGTTATGAAGCTGGGCATGGTGGCTCATACCTGTAATCCTAGCACTTTAGGAGGCTGAGGTGTGGAGGTCAGAAGTTTGAGAAAAGCCTGGCCGACATGGCGAAACCCCATCTCCACTAAACAAACAAGCAAAAAAAATTAGCTGGGCGTGATGCTGGGTACCTGTAATTCCAGCTACTTGGGAGACTGAGGCAGGAGAATCCCTTGTGCCTGCAATGCAGAGGTTGCAGTGAGGTGAGATCGCACCACTACACTGTAGCCTGGGCGATAGAACGAGGCTCTGTCTCAAAAACAAACACCCCCCCCCCCAAAAAAAAAAACCTTACGGCTTCCAGTATACCACTTTGTAGGTAGCAAATTGTATATGTTGATGTCTCTACCCTTTTTCTCAATTCACTATTTAAACAAACAGCCTTTACTGTTATAGAGACTAAGTTAGCAAAAGTGCCCTATTGTTTTTCAGGTTTCTTGTACATTTCCAAAGCTGTAACTTTAAATTACTTTGTTTTTCTAAAATTTAACATAGTTCTAACTGTTAGCAAAGCTAGTTGTGACACTGGCCAACATTTTCTTTATTGAGAGTTGTTGAATGACAGCCATGTCTGAAATCTCCAGTCAGACTCCTACTGATATAAAGATAAATGTGAAATACTAGAACTGGAAGTATTTTAGCAGCATTGAAGCTATTTCTTGTTACTTTTATTTGGGGATATGGAATGTTCACATAAATTCTACTTTGAAGATGTTTGTTTAAATTTTTAAAAAATATCCTCTTTACTTACCACCACAGATGAGGAGCTACCTATTCTAGAAAGAAAAATTGTCTCTAATTCTTAATTTATTATATTTTCTCATGTGAGATTAGTAGTTTTCATTACTAGTTTTTAGCCAATGGTACACTTCTCCTGAGAGATATCCAGGGAGTCAGGTGGCCTTTTTTATTAACCTTTGCTACTTGCCCTGCAGACAAGGAGAACAGAACTCCCGGGGAGACAATCACCCTAAAGGGAAGCGCCAGAGAGGGATTATATCACAATTTTCCATGAAAACCTGATCATTTTAAGTAGCATTGAAAATTTTGTTGGAAATAGTTTTATTAAAAATGTTCTGCATAATTGTGAAATTTAAAGAGAAAACAATTTGTATCTTTTAAGTTAAGAAAGGTAAAAGTGACAGCAGTTTCGAAGAATGAATTGAGCATTTTCTGTGTGATGAAAACTTGTTGTGCCAACAGTCATAAAATAGGAATCTTATTTTCTCCATTAAATAGATTAGAAAAGGGGCTAAAATGTTTTGTAACTTACTGCCCAGAATCACATAACTGCTAAGTTAGAGCTGAGACTAAAATCCAACCTTCCTTTCTCAAGTCCGTGGTTTATACTGTTAAGCCTTGATTCTCGTAGCAGAACGGGAAAGAAATAACATTTCATGCTCTTTTCTTCTTTCTAAAACATGTTACATTTTTTCTTGCCTCTGGAACTCATTGCTTGGCTTGTCACATCACTGACTTCTTCACATCCTTTAGGTCTTGGTTTTAATTAATGTTAACCCCAGAGAGGCTTTTCATAGCCATTATATGGAAAGCACCTCCCAATTACATCATCGTATTTATTTTCTTCTTAACATTCTTAGTATCTGTAAATACTTTATTTTTCTATCTCTCCCACTATTAACTCTATATAAGAACAGGGACCTGTCATTTTCCTTTTTGCTCAAAGTTTTGTTTCATAGAATAGTACTTGGCATGTATTAGTATAGTAGGTAGCTGTTGGTTCAATGGATGAATGCAACTTTTTATATATTCTGGCGTCCTTTTAAGTAATAGAGATTATGTACTATTTCCTCAGGGAATGTTTAAAAGAAATAATTGAAATTTTACCTTCAGTTTTAAATTTGAGTTGTTACTGTGGCAGCAAAAGTTATTTTAAAGAAATAAGTTATATATAAATTTCCCTGAAAATTATTGGAAATTCTTATTGAAATGGTGTTTTACTAAGATGACGTTTGTAACTTTGTATCTTGCAAAATGCTAGATAATCTTTCATTATTCATACGGGATTCATTTCTGCAAGCATATCTTAGTGATTCAGTTACTAACTTCCTTGTATATCTTACCCCAAAGAAACTAATCTCTGATATTTGGGATGTATGGGGTTTTTTGGGGTGTGTGCATAAAATAGATACTCTCTGGATCTTGTCCATAACATGCATAGGAATCTTAGGTGACTTTTAACAAACATTAAGCAACGGTGAGCTCGAAGCACAGAATTTAAGGTGGCAAGTAAGTGCTTCATTACTGGAATATGAGTTATCTGTGATTACAAATAAATTGTACAGAGTTAGAAAAATTGCATTATGTTTCTAGACACAAGAATTTGAGATCTGTGTTATTTAAAATAGTGGTTACTTTTAAAACTGGGTAGTATAAAAAGTCCTTTCTAATGTTCTTAGTCATCTTACTTGCTTTTGGGTAATAAATTACTTTTATGATTAGCTGTTTGATTACTAAAATCTTAGTGTTTTGAAATGTCTACTTTCCCAAAATTACAGCCAAAAAAGCCTGTATATAAAGTGCTTTGCTATACTGTTGAACAACGTAGCATTGTCTTTGAACCCCATGGGAAAAGAGGAGTGCTGTTTTGGGTGTCTATAAAAACGAACCAAACTTCTTCCCTGGAGTGTTCTGACTGCTGTTGCTATGTGCTTATGGGCTTACGCCATGTGGCTCTTTTCAGATTTGTTTCAAAAAGTCAGAAGTTAGGAGGCAGCTCTACTGACACATGAGAGGAAAAACAATATTGAAACTCATGAATGAGTTTTATATTTCTGTACTTGAAAGTATTTAAATTACTGTGCAAAATAATATCTGATTATCTGTAGATTAATTCTTATCTATGAACATCAGATTTTTAAAAAGATGATTGTGAACTACTTTTGTTTACATGGAATTGCTAATACTGAGTACCTAAATGAAATAAATTTATAAAGGAAAACCAAATACTTCATTGCAAAGTCAAAAACAAGTAATATTCAAAAAAATTTTAATTCATAAGGTATTTGTTCTGTATTTGTGTGAATAATCAGGAGTTAACTTATCCATTTATGAAGACCTTAGGTGTTATTTCATTTTCTGTTCTATTTTAGATTATTATCTCTTTCTGTCTTATGATAACTCTACCTTACAGTGTTAGTTGTTCTTAAAAATTTGGAGCTTGTAGACTCTTTGAAGAATCTGACAAAAGCCGGGCAGCCCTCCCACATAAATACGTAGGCCAATATAGACACAAATAATTAATGCCGTTGTAATCCACTTAATAAAAAATCTCCACTTTGGGCAAGGCTGTGTGTGTGTGGGGGGGGGCGTGTGTGTGTGTGTGCGCATGTGCATGTGTGAGATAAAAGTTACTTTTTCCTTTTACATTGAAGAGGTGTTATTGTTAAAATCCGTGCCACTGCTATATGCTAGGCATTTCAATAGGCAGTACTAATACTGTTAAAACAAAACTACTCAAAGTTCTTGCTTCCATGGAGCTTATACTTGGTTAAGGGGTTGGGGAAACATGCATTAACTAAATTACAAATAGGGTATGTTCTACAAAGGTGGTTGCTTTGTGCGGTGACTACTTTCATTTTGTCCGCCTCTTTTCCATTTATTCCCCATAGCTTATTAGCAAAGTGAACTTTGTGAAATATAAATTAGATCACTTTTCCTATTAAAAACCCTCAGTGGCCTCAGTAGGCACACCACTCTAAGCAATTTGGCCCTGGATCCTCTCTCCAACTTGCTATGGAGCTACCCTTCGGTAGGCTCTCCTGGCTTCACTCATACTGGTCTTATTTTAGTTCCTTTAAATGTCTCAGTATCTTTATACATCTTTGCCTAGGATCATTTTCTCCTTCTCTTCTTATGATAGCTTCTTTTTTAGAACAATATTTAATTTTTCCTATATCAGAGAAGCTACCTTCCCAATTAAAATACCCTTCTCCCCTACAACATTCATACCTATAAAACTCTGTTAACTTTGCTTCTTCATTAGAACTTACTACAAACGTGAACCTGTTTATCTATTTTACATCTTTTTTGGGGGGAAAGGTCCCTGTTATTTGCACTAGAATGTTGGCTCTCTCTGGGCAGGAATACTGTTTTTGTTTTACTCAGCCACTCGCAGGTAGGATACTGTCTGTATTCAGTAACTAAAGATGCATTGGAATGTGTAATGTGGATATTCATACTGCATGTAAAGTATTTGCAGGAGATTTGAAAGGATGTTGTGAGAGCAGTAGAATAAACGATCAATATGTGGATTATCTTGCTACAGTAGAGATAGTGTAAAAAAAATAGTTTAGAGAGATGCTTGAAACATTGAAATCAGCCAGACTTGGAGATGGGAGAAGTGATGTCAAGGATTACTTACTCTTGGGTTTCTGGCTTGTGCAACCTGGATGAATGTTGGTATTGTTGATTGAGATAGAAGAGGACCACATTATTGTTAAGGTATAGTTATAAATCACCTGGGTCCTTTTCCAGGTCTTTTTTTTTTTTTTTTTTTCTTTCCTTTTACCTTCAAAGTTTCTTTTTAGCTATTTTCAAAGACTATTGAGAATAAAAAAAAATTAGACCTATTACCCGATCAAAGTTCTGATTTTAAAAAACACGCTTGAAAAAAAGAGACTGGAAGGCCCTTACTATGTTACTTTAAACTACAGTATAAAGATACACAGATCAGTTTATTTTCTTAATGGAGGCTGTAATGTTGCTGTTCCTTCCTTCAAGAAATCCACTTAATATTGGCCACCTGTTAGTATTAGATCACCATGTGTAATGACTTCCAGCCATTGTAAACATAACTAAGTAGACACATAAAAACATCGTAATAGGAAAGTACTAATATATGTGTATAGTTTGAATACTTTAGTCTCTTCACAGTTTATAAATAATTCCAGTTTCTCACTGTTCTGAAAATGAAGGGTGAAGTTTAGTCACACTGATCATCAAAACTGTTGATTAAATATATGTAAAAAATAAAATATAATTTGTGACTTAAAATTGAGTAATATACATTGTATATTCAGATGCATACTTTAGGTAGAAATGTTAAGATTTTTAAATTTAATTTTTTTAGATTTAAGTTGAGTCTTCAATGAGGTCAAGTGTAATTTTGAATTCCTTTGTATTAAGTATTCAGATCTCTTTATGAGAACTTGTTAGCTATTTGATCTACATTGTAAAATATGTTTAATGGCTGTGCATCTTAAACAGTAGCGCTATATGTCATGTCGAAATTTAAAAAGTAGGAAATGCACATTTTCCTTACAAAACAACCAAAAAAATAACACTCATGAGATTTGTGTGGAATTAAAGACTTAGCTTGTTACAACCAATTATTCAGATTAAGTTTGTACATATTAGTGTATATATCTGCAGACAGAACTTACACATTTTCATGAGAGTTTTTACAAAAGGAGAATAAAGTGTCATTATTTTATTATAATTTTTTTTGGTAATCTAACTTTTGTTGAAATAGATGATTTACAAACAAAACAAAACATCTTTTATTTGCTCCTAATTACATAAACTGAAATACCTAATTCCCTAAATTTTATTTCACACATCTACAGTCAGTCCAGACACCAAGAATGACCAGTGATCCTCCTCCATTCATGCATTTAAATGTACTAAAATCAAAACTAAATATTCCTGTTTATTCTTTCTTGAAGCATTTTGATATATGGGAACAGAATATGAAACTTAATAAGGTCACACCTCAAATTGCAAGGATCAGTTTTAAAATAAAACCAAGGTAGATATGGAAACTTTTATATTAGTCAGTTTCACATTAAAACTTCACATTTTGAGTTATACCCATAATGATAATCTAATTTTGACATAGTTGAAAATGATGGGCATAGGAAGTTATTTTCAAAATACAGGAATATAAACTACATTGTAAGTTGCCAGAACTTACAATGAAATTATTTTTTGCAGACAAAAAGTATTATGAAACAGTCAAGCTTTTGTTTTTTATTGGCATTAATACTGTTGAAATAAAATGAATTTTACCTGTATTTTATTCATATATGTGTTAGCATAGTTAAAACAACCAAAAACATATTTATTTTTTGTGGATCTCCAGTTTTCTGCTCATGAAAATTTTAGTGTTTATAGTGGTTGATGTTATTTGTATAAAACTACTTTTTGAAAACTTTGTACTCTTTACCTAAAGCATTAGTAGATGTTAATCTTTCCCCTTTTTTTGAAGACAGTGTTGTTTTCTTATTATACTCTAAGTTCTAGGGTACATGTGCATAAGGTGCAGGTTTGTTACATATGTATACATGTGCCATGTTGGTGTGCTGCACCCGTTAACTCGTCATTTACATTAGGTATATCTCCTAATAATGCTATTAGGTATCCCTAATAAGATAATGCTATCCCTTCCCCCGTCCCCACCCCACGACAGGCCCTGGTGTGCGCCCTTGTGTAATGTTCCCCATCCTGTGTCCAAGTGTTCTCATTGTTCAATTCCCACCTATGAATGAGAATATGCAGTGTTTGGTTTTCTGTCCTTGCGACAGTTTGCTCAGAATGATGGTTTCCAGCTACATCCATGTCCCTTTAAAGGACATGACTCATTCTTTTTTATGGCTGCATAGTATTCCATGGTGTATATGTGCCACATTTTCTTAATCCAGTCTATCATTGATGGACATTTGGGTTGGTTCCAAGTCTTTGCTGTCGTGAATAGTGCTGCAATAAGCATACGTGTACATGTGTCTTTATAGCAGCATGATTTATAATCCTTTGGGTATATACCCAGTAATGGGATGGCTGGGTCAAATGGTATTATTTCTAGTTCTAGATCCTTGAGGAATTGCCACACTGTCTTCCACAATGGTTGAACTAGTTTACAGTCCCACCAACAGTGTAAAAGTGTTCCTATTTCTCCACATCCTCTCCAGTTCCTGTTGTTTCCTGACTTTATAATGATCACCATTCTAACTGGTGTGAAATGGTATCTCATTGTGGTTTTGATTTGCATTTCTGTGATGACCAGTGATGATGAGCATTGTTTCATGTGTCTGTTGGCTGCATAAATGTCTTCTTTTGAGAAGTGTCATATATCCTTCACCCACTTTTTGATGGGGTTGATTTTTTCTTGTAAATTTGTTTAAGTTCTTTGTAGATTGTGGATATTAGCCCTTTGTCAGATGGGTAGATTGCAAAAATTTTCTCCCATTCTGTAGGTTGCTTATTCACTCTGATGGTAGTTTCCTTTGCAGTGCAGAAGCTCTTTAGTTTAAGTAGATCACATTTGTCAATTTTGGCTTTTGTTGCTATTGCTTTTGGTGTTTTAGACATGAAGTCCTTGCCCATGCCTACGTCCTGAATGGTATTGCCTAGGTTTTCTTCTAGGGTTTTTATGGTTTTAGGTCTGACATTTAAGTCTTTAATCCATCTTGGATTAAATTTTTGTATAAGATGTAAGGAAAGGATCCATTTTCAGCTTTCTACATATGGCTAGCCAGTTTTCCCAGCACTATTTATTAAATAGGGAATTGTTTCCCCATTTCTTGTTTTTGTTAGGTTTGTCAAAGATCAGTTGCTTGTAGATGTGTGGTATTATTTCTCAGGGCTCTGTTCTGTTCCATTGGTCTATACCAGTACCATGCTGTTTTGGTTACTGTAGCCTTGCAGTATAGTTTGAAGTCAGGTAGCATGATGCCTCTAGCTTTGTTCTTTTGGCTTAGGATTGAAGACAGTGTTTTTATTATCTAGTCAAATGGTAAACATAAGTGACTACATTATTTCTGGAAGATGAAAAATAAAATATACTTTTCAGTTCACATATTTCAATAGGTCTTACTTCATTTCTCATTGATTTTAAGTATTAATTTGTCACTAGACAAATTAATCTCTCTGATAATCAGAGAGAGATTAATCAAGTGTTGGTGGTGATTGGACTTTGGTGTTTCAGTTTGGCTGTTGTAATACTCACATGTCAGACTAAGTAGAAGGAGGCATATGCCCTTGGAAACTATTTTAATTATTTTATATCATTATTTCTAAAAGTCATTGCCAAGAGAGGACACTTAGCTATACATACCTACATAGATATTTTTCTGGATTTTTAAGGACTAGTANGATCTCAGCTCACTGCAAGCTCCGCCTCCCGGGTTTACGCCATTCTCCTGCCTCAGCCTCCCGAGTAGCTGGGACTACAGGCGCCCGCCACCTCGCCCGGCTAGTTTTTTGTATTTTTCAGTAGAGACGGGGTTTCACTGTGTTAGCCAGGATGGTCTCGATCTCCTGACCTTGTGATCCGCCCGTCTCGGCCTCCCAATGTGCTGGGATTACAGGCTTGAGCCACCGCGCCCGGCCGAAACACAATTTCTTACTGGCTTTTTTTCAGCTATATCAGCTTAAATAATACTTAACTCTGAAGAACATGGATTAAAATGAGCAAATTTATAGTATGAAATTAGTATATAGAATGTAGATTAAAATGAAATGAAGTTAAAGCTCACGTTTGTTTTTAATTCAGGTTCTTGCCATGTAAAGTCATTTTAAGCCACCTACCTAGTTCCAAAATGGTATTGACCACCTGCTGTTAACATGCTGTAAGGAAAAGGGAGAGATGTAAATGAGTTTTGGTGATTTCTCTGCTTTGAATATAAATGAAACTGAAAATCTTCTGTCCTGTACTCTTAATAGTGAACTACTAGAGTGTTTAAATCTGTGTGTGAAAGTGAAGGCTGTCATAAAGGATTATCATTAGCCTCTTTATTTTTTTACTATGTGAATACTTGTTAGCACTGGGTAATTTGAATACAGCTTAGTTATAATACTTATTTCTTTATATCTATAAATTTGGTACTTTGTAAATGTGTTTTGACAGTAAAGAGATAATTCTGACTGAAATGTAAAAAACCCATTTTACTTGAACATTATAAATGATAGATCAGAGTGTATGGCTAAGAATTACAGAAAATGGAGTAGCCTTTACAAGGTATATAACATCAACCCAGCTACAGTAATCAGAACAGTTTTAGAATTGAAATTCCTTCCACATGAGACAAGAACTGGTAAAATTTGCTGATCATGTTAGATGGCGGGAGGCTGGAAATTATTTAAAAACTTGAATAGTATATTCTATGAATATTATCATAATCTTTGAATAGAAAATGAGGTCAGTTAAGGTGTAATCAATTGATTCTTAGTCCCACCCCTCATATGGAAATATCTAATTCTTACCAACAAACACATCCAAAGTGCCAAAGTTGCTGAAAAGAATTTGTTTTATTTTAGTTAAGCATTAATAAAATATTGAAATTTACTATTGATTCATATTCCTTCTGATGGTTGCATATCAAGATGAAAAATGTACAAAGCTCTCTAATTATATATGTAGGTAAAAAAGATGGAGTAGTGATAAATATTTGTCAATAACTATTTAACTCCAGATTTCTATGTCATGTTTAGGGAGTTTTATCCTAAAAATGTGTAAAGAGTTTCTTAGATCTTTTCCCACTCATAAATCACAAAATCACAAAATCATGATTTGTTTTGGTTGGGTAGCTCCTGCAACATTCCTTCTTCACATTCTTCCATGGCATTGAAAACTTGCCATTTCAGTCTTCATGGCTCCCTTTGGAAACAACTTAATTGTATGAAATTGTCATCATGTAGCTTTAAGCCCTTCCGAAGATCATAGGTCAAGCTGAAAATTAAAGGGGACTCTTGCTTTATAGTGTCAGTTGTACCTTTTGGAACCTTGGCAGAATATTGATTAAACATTTTACCTGTAAGTTTCAGATTGATTTATATATTGTGTAAAATTTATCAAAAGTAACAGCCAACATCTGATGGAATTATGAAGTTGATGGAATTATGAAGGTACCTAGAGGTACCTGTCTCTTTTCCTCTTAATGAAATTAGTCATAAAGTAAATTTTTATTTAAAGTTAAAACCAAGATAAAGCTGAAAGTGTATCCTTGAGTTTTTCCGAAATGTTTCTCTACTTGCTTTCTTCCTGAATCCATCCTTCCTTCCTTCCTTCCTTCCTTCCTTCCTTCCTTCCTTCCTTCTTTTCTTTTCTTTTCTTTTCTCTCTCTCCCTTCCTTCCTTTCCTTCTGTCCCTCTCCCCTTCCCTTCCCTTCCTTTCCCTTCCCTTCCCTTCCCTTCCCTTTTCTTTTCTTTTCTTTTCTTCTTTCTGTCTTGTTTTGCCCCTCCCCTCCCCTCCTCTCCTCTCCCTTTCTTTTCTTCTTCTTTTTTTTTTTTTTCTGAGATGGAGTCTTGCTCTGTAGCCCAGGCTAGAGTACAGTGGCGCCATCTCAGGTGACTGCAACCTCCGCCTCCTGGGTTCAAGCAATTCTGCTTCAGCCTCTCTAGTAGCTGTGATTACAGGCACACACCACCATGCCCGGCTAATTTTTGCATTTTTAGTAGAGACAGGGTCTCACCACGTTGGTCAGGCTGGTCTCAAACTCTTGGCCTTAGGTGATTCACCCGCCTCAGCCTCCCAATGTGCTGGGATTACCGGTGTGAGCTACTGTACCTGACCTTCTTTTTTAAGTTTTAATTTGCTTGTGCTGCCAGAGGAAAAATGGCTGGGTTGCCTGTGTCTTAAACTCTTATTTCTATAGGCTGCACACTCTTTCTCCCCAAAATCCCTGCAGCAAGTGACCTTGTCAAACAAAAGTGTGGAATAATGGGAGGCAGCCCAGTGATGCTGGGTCATTTTTAAGTAGTTGTTTGCTACTGTCAGAACAAAGGCAAATCAGAGTTGCATTAAAGGGATATGACAGATTGAACAACTGCCGGCCTGCTTCCCTAATAATACTTGTCTTGTAGTGTTGGGTTGAAAACTGAGTGGCTGGAGTAGTTATTCATATGGGTTTGGGATGAAAAATGTATAGGAAAATAAAGATCTATTTCTGTCATTTAACAAAATACAGAATTTCAGAAATTAGGAAGCAAAATTTGATTAAAACAGCTTTCTAATGCTGTTCAGTGACAGAAACATTATGAGTATGTTATGTTCTATTAGATTGTTAATAGCATTGTTCATTGTTATATAGGATTTTTAACTGTGATATGTTTGAATCTATTTATATTGTACCATGTTGTGACCAGATTCTTGATGTACTTGGATAAATTTGGAACAACAGTTAAATCTTACTCTTTAAAATACTAATTAAGTGTAGCACTCTTCTTACATGTCCATAATGGAAAAACACTTGCCTTTTATTTGTAGCTTGATATGTAGTCCTTTTGTTACTGTTTTTAGAGGGGGCTTAGGGTTTGTGTGTGACTTAGGTGCTGCTGTGAAGTGGAAAGCATCACCTGTATCTGGCATTTGCATTTTTGTAATCATTGCTTTCAAAATGTTCCAGAGAGGTACATTTTCCTCCACCCCGTCTCTCTAATGCACAGTTAATAGTATGTCCTTCACTTGAACTTTTTCCCTTATAAATCAATTATGCATGTGCTATAGTAGTTCTACTTTTTAAAGTGCATAAGGAGAATACTATATAAAAGTGCTTGTAAAACAAATCTAAGAGTCTAGACCTTGAGAATTATCATGTTTTGGTTTTCAATAAATGGTTAAGGTATTGTAAAAGTTGGACATTTTACCAAAGTTACCATACTTGAGCTAATTTTTAGAATATTTTTTAAAGAGTTATCAGTGCTTTATATTTCATATAAGACTTTATATGAAATAAATACATTAAAAATGTAGAGTTTGTGATGCCTGGTCAAAAGTGGAATTAAGATTGGTTTTATTATATGCTTTGAATGTGTTTCTGAAATATTTTTTGAAGAGGATACTTGTAAGTTAAATACCTTTTATCATTTATTTTAATCATAATTTTATATATACTCTGTCATGAAATAATACTTAAGAATCCCAATATTTGTTTTTATGGTATATCTTTACATTGTAATCTGTAGTATTTTAATTTCCTATAAACCTCTTAATAATACTAGACAATATGTGACCTTTTACACTCATCCTGTGTGCTATAAAATTACTGTTTCCTCTGATTCTATTAAATCCTTTCAAAGCACTAGAGAACTCCCTGATTTGTACTTAACAGAGCTTTTCATGTATTAACAAGTAGAGTTACCTGGCTATCAATAAGTACTTGTTTAACTAGAGTGACTAAGTTAAAGACTTGTAGAAGTTAGAAAGGACTCTGAAGCTAATAATCCAAGCTAATAATTTGTGACTCGAAGGAACAGATGCAGAGTAGTTCAAAACTTGATGTTTTTGTTCAGGGTAAGGTAGTAATTTAGTGACAGAATCCAGGTAACTCAAATCCTCAGACTAGAGAAAAATTATTAAGATTTCTTGACATTTATTGTTATTCCCTACCTTTAGCTATTACACAGCTAAATCTACTTGTGAAAGTTCAGCTTCAAAAACTTTTAGCCATAGTTTACAAGCTGTGGACTGTGGCTGAGGTTTATCAACAACCTCGGTTTTCTAATGTAGTGGAATTCAAAGTAGATTAGATTCCTTCCCTGAGCCAGAATTCTCTGAGTGCTCTTCTTAACCACTCCTGCCCAATCCCTCATTCTACAATATTGAGCCTTAACTCCTATTCCTGTCTCCCTGGCCATCCTTTTTAATAGTTTTGTATTGAAGTGTCCATGAATTAACAACATTTTGTTTTAATAGAGATTCTCACTTCAAGGTGGCATAAAGTAGTATATATTTCTCAGGATTGACTTTCCCACTTAAGAATATTTGCCTTCACCTCTGTGCATTAAAATTTATTGCTGCAATTGACATGACTAAGGTGGCATAACATAGTGCTGTGAGCATAATCTAGAGCTATTCTGAATAAGTTTGAATCACAGCTCTTCTATTCATAACCTTGGGCCACTTAACCTCTCTTGCTTTGTTTTACATATCTTTAAAATGAGGATTAAAATATTACTATTAGGAAGATTAAAGAAATTATAATATTATTCATAAAGTACTGAGAATCTTGCCTGATACGTATAGTAAGATGCTACATCAGTGTTAAGTCCCAGAAGGAGCCAGTAAAATTGTTTCAGTATTTTAATGTGTGTGTACTTGGGGTTCTGGAGATACTCCAAGAACAACACACATTCCTAGTTTTACCTGAATGAACCAGGAATATTTAATTATGTAGCGTGTATCACATTTATTTTTAGAGCCACATTTTACTGAAATTAAACCTAGGAACAATACATGCAATACATAGCTGTTGTTGTTGTTGTTGTTGTTGTTTGCTTTAAAAACCTTGCTTTGTTAAAAAATAAAAATAAAAGCTCTTGGTATTTTTGGGAAGGCAAGTTAGAGATAGACCTTAAAAGAAACCTAGCTACTGCCATTTATAGGTAGTTATATGGATACCTTACCTTTAGAAGTTATTGAGTGTGACTTATCTGCTTAATAGCAATTAAATCCGTTTAAAATGTTTACCAGGTGTTAATCATAAGTCAGGGTTGACATAGCCAGTTTAATCTTATTTGAAAGAAAAGTCTCTGTAAATTCATGTTTACAGATTTTTTAAAAAACTGGCTACGAATGTTTATTATAAAAATCCATAATTTTCCATTTGTTTGCTATACTAGAATACTATGCAGTTGTAATGAATAAGCATTTATAGTTTCTGCTCCTAAAAATTGGACTACAGTTTCGTGAGTTTACTCTCATCTGGTAAGCTTTCCAAGAGATTCAGGGAAGCCATAGCTTTCCAAGTATGCAAATCTTTTGTGTTCAAAGCACTTCCCTCAGGCACAAGAAGAATATTTCAGTGATATGCTTTGCTCTTTTCCTTTAACATATCTAACATGAAGGAGTTTCTCATTAGGTACACAGCTTATGTACTTACTGTAGGATCCACATTTATACATACAGAGAAATTACCCATAATTAAGATCAGATGTCTATGTATTAATTAATTTGACATTCCTGTAATAATTTATTGGTAAATAAATATCTCTTAACTCATTGAATGTGGATGGCATATATTTTGTAAAATGTTTCAAAATACATGAAAAAAATAGCAACCTGAGAAATTCAAGTTACTGTGTTTACATTTTTGAAATCACATGTTTGGAAGGTATTTATAATGGGGACAGCCTATCTATGTTTAAATAGATGTTGAAGAAATTATATGAAAAGAATTGATAGAAAGTTTTATTTTTAATTGTTTGCTTTGTAATGTATTTCTTGGGTGAGTGTAAAAAAGTAGATTTCAGAAGATTTATTTATACTATCAATGCATGTTTTAAAATTATGCTGTTGTTTGAGTTGTAAATAATTAATGAAAAAGGCATTTTACGTGGCATTGAATCAATCTGTTGGTTTCAGTTGTTCACCCTGGATTTCTTTCATTTAGTCATCTTCTTACTGCAAAGGAGGACATTTATTCATTACTTTGCCTATATAATACTAACATACTAGCAGATGGTCACTTTTCAACTGGTTTGTCTTCAGAAAAGAAATGAAAATATTATAGTGCCAGAGAGAGATATTGTAATGCATCCCCGCCAATTAACAGGTCATTCTTTTCAACTGTTGTATAACTGCAAAATAGCTCAATGTCACATAAAAGGCTAAAAGCTAGAGCAAATGGTATCATGGGAAATATGAAATAAACACAGTGTAATGATTTATAGTCTTTTCTTGAACACACTAGGAATATTTCTTTTCTAAAAAGACACAAATTATATGCTACAGTAGTATTTTGGTTGTACTGGATTCTAGCTTAATTAGTTCATATCAAAAGATGGCATTTGTTTTAAAACGTGTATACATTCTGAAAGAAGATACTTCCCCAAAACATTTAAAATACCTTGAATATATTTTTAAACGAATATGTTAGCCTAGCAAACAATGAAATGAAAACCAAGTATGAAAATAATGTATCTTCTTCCTGCCCTTTAATGAATGATCTGTAACTCTGATAAAAAGATCAGTTTAGAGATTATTGAATTATTTTAATTCTAGGAGGAGACTGAAAGTAGCATTGTACATTTAGAAATGCAACATATAAATGAGTAGAATTGGAACCCTACATGAGTGGTAAATAAGCTGGAGAAACTGAAGTATGCTTAAAACACAGAGTAATTAATGAGCAAGCTCAGGAAAAAAAAATCTAAGAATACTTAGAAGTAGTGTTTGAAGAACTGGAATCATCACAGTTTAAATTATTTGTTTTGATCTTTCTCTGCCACTGAATTGCTGTGTATCTTTGGGCAGTCACTTAGATCATTTCCCCAACTAGAACATTAGCAAGTTGGCTTAGACAGCTCTTAAGTCCTTTTTTTGAAATGTTATAGCTATTTGGTTGGTGATAAATTAAAAAAAAAAAAATGCATTTGCCTAAGTGAGCCAGGTAGATTTATAATGAGAAAGAAGGAAGTTCTTATAATGAGTATTCTTTATAATATTATTTATTCTTCCGAAAAAATCAAGTGATAATAGAAACCAAAATATAAAATATCTGAATTCGATTTGCATTCCTCCTAATTACTAGCACTGTGAAGAAAAACAGGTCGTTTAGGTCATCGTTGTGAGCCTGCTATCAGCGGTCAGCGCGGGCGCGGCCGGAGACCGTGGGGCCTGCAGTTGCCACCCCTCAGGAGCCACCGTGTTGGTGATACCCCCCC